>NC_056733.1:377488206-377575706 GCF_019279795.1 Protopterus annectens
ATATAAAACTGAAGAGAGAAGATGACTGAGACTCCATAACTTAAGGTAACACCTTCTATCAGAAACTGTTGTTATAAAGCAGGTACAGATTACCCTGGTTGTAAAATAGTTCTTAGTACTACAAGACAGCATGCCATACCTAATGTCAGAGCTGTAACTAGGGTGGGGCAATGGGAGCGGCTACCTTAGGTGCAAACTATTAGGGGCTGATGTTACTGCTGAAGTGCTCATTGTGTGTTGATTTAACTGCAATACTCTAACAAGTTGCTTGTCACATCTGATGGAAGCAGTTTGCTAGGTCTTTTTATTTTGGTCTTCTGCTTTAGAAGATTGCCCTTTTTTCTCTTCTTTGAGTTGGGGGGAGAACCATTTTCGAAAAATGCACAGGGCACCAGAAAATACAGCTAGGGTTCTGCTGGCAGGGGAAGATGGCTGGGCCAGTACTATTATATGATTAATAAATAAAAAAAAAAAAATGACTGTCTCCTTAGGCTTGCAGACAGTATATTCTAATCAGGGTCAGCAAATGTGTCCTACCTCTATTCCAGTCTGTAGGCATTGCTGTCATCTAAATTAAGTCATAGTCATCACTGGCTCATCTTTTAGTTTTCATCAGATAAACCCTGAATACATTAGCCATTAGCACTTTTCTATCATTAGCCAAACTGCAGATATTCAAAGTTGAGTTTCTCAGCTGTTCTATGACCTTCAGTCTCCAACTTCCATGATCCTCTGTGCCTTAGGCCTTATGGAGGTGGCCATCTAAATAAATTCCTTTTCAAATGTGTACATCAGAATGCTTTAGCAGACTCTGTCAGTTCCATCTGATATCTGATGTGTTGTCCAGCTACAGATTTTCTGTATCCGGAACTGTATGTAAGCTTCTGAGCGGTGCCAAAAAATCTGCTCTTCAATTTTTCCCTTAGATCTGCTAGTTGTCTCCTCTCCTACACTTTTACTAGCTTAATAGTCTAGCACTTTACCAGACTTCTTGTAGCAATTATTGTACCACACAAAAGTGCTACCAGCACTAAACTTTCTACAAGGAAACAGATCCAGGACTTATTATTAGTACCCAACCCTCCAGGCATGTCTAAAGGTCAGTTCCCTGTGCTTTCTCCAATTAATCTGGTGAACTTGGGCATCCTGAGGCAATGCAACAACTGCCTCATATACACTGACCACCCTCTGCTCTTACCTCCCAGCACTCAGACTTGCGAGATATGCACTTATATATCCAAATTGGAAGACATGCACTCTCCAACCAAGACCGGAATAGCTGGTCAAGAGGTGAGGGTCAACACTTGCAGCACACCACATAGAACACATAGCCCTCCAGAACACACACCAGCACTGCCTTCACATAAAAACACACCCACTTTTGTGGAGGCTCTCAATAAAAATCTACTTAAATAGAAGAGGCCTCAAAGGCAGAAATGCACTTGACCACCACAAAACAACACTAATCATGAGACACATAACTCTCCTAAACAGTGTGCCACTCAACCAAAGCCCCTAAGGCAAAACAGCATGCCCAATACATTAGTCATAGGTGACTTGATAGTGAGGGACACTGATGTCCCACTCACTAGGCTGAATATGGAAAAAGTAACAGTCAGCTGCCTGTCAGGTGCCAGGATCTGCCACATAATGCACACACTCAAGCCCCTCAACAACAGGTACAAATATGACTCTGTCATTGTACATGTGGGTGTGAATGTCCTGAGATGTATCTCCATGGATTACATGAAAAGAGAAATGGAGGAGCTCTTGGATTATGTAGCCCAGGCGGTATGATCCTAGCCCTGAGCAGCATCTTACCATCACGTAGAATGATACCACAGTATAAGCAGAAAATGACTGATTTCCACAATTGGCTAAGTTTCTGGTGTTTTTCCAAGGGGATCCAGTATCTGTCTGCCTGGATGACATGATTGACAGACCTCAGTGCTTTGCCAGAGATGGCCTGCAACTTCACCCCTGGGCTTCCGGATACCAGCCAAGGCTCTTACCATCCCTATAGTGCCTTTTTTAAGCTGTGCTAAATCTCAAAATGCACTCGCTCGAAGCACTCCTTAAAATGGAGAATATCGACATTTGCGCTGTAACAGAGAGTTGGTTAAAAGCAGCAAAAATCACCCCTGCTCTCCAGGCTATAACTCATTCCACATCTTTCAGCCCCAGAAATTGGACCGAAGCTCCAAAGGTGGTGGTGTTTCCATATTCATAAAGGATGCGCACACCTCCAGACTGGTAGCCCAACATAATGCATCTGAGATACTTCAGGTGCAGCTAACATTGGGTAAGACAGCGATACAGGTCGTAGCCTGCTATAGGTCCCCAACCATGTCCCAAGACTCACACTCTACATTCCAAAGCACCCTGGAGAATATTAGGGTCCAACCTAACACTCTCATACTGGGCGATTTCAACTACCCCTCCATTAAATGGGAAAACTACTCATGTACCAATACACTTGCCTAACGCTTTCTGGAATTCATAAATTCCAATGCCCTGGACCAGCTCATTCTTACCCCTACTAGAGGCAGCAACATCCTTGACCTGGTCATTACTAACATGGGTGACCATTGCTCTACACCAATAGTCAACTCCTACCTGGTTAGATCCGACCACAAACTAATCACCTTGGAAATCCATATCCCTCCCACCCCCAACAAAAGGTAACCACCATGAACAACTTCTCCAAAGCTAACTATGGGCTCCTAAAAACAGAAGTGGCTAACTTCATGGCACCCATGCAAATGGAGAATAGTTGCATGACCACAGAATCATACACCAATGCACTGTATGAACACGTACACAAATGCATGGATCTTACCATACCGGATAGAACCAAGATGATCTCCTCCAAAAAAGAAAGCCAATCAGGTAGTCCCCTGCCATAAACAAACTCTACAACAGAAGGAAGAAACTGATGCAGAATAAGGTGAAGTCCCAAGAATGGAAAAACTCCATTATCAGCCTCACCAAAAAGTTGAGATCCCTCATCAAATCCTCCAAAGTTAGCTATGAAAACAGAATTGCAGCAGATAGTAAAGACAACCACAAGGCGTTCTATAGTTATCTAAAGAATCTCCATGGCCTTACCTAGATTTGCTCTGAGCTACTGCACAATGGTAACTCCTATACTGAGCCAACAGATATTGCCAATATACTGGCTGACAGATTCAGTGCCAACTTTACCCCTCCCCCCCAAAGGGCCAATCACAATACCAGTAGATTGCCAGGCACCCAGTATTACTGCTGCACAGGTTAAAACAGCACTGTCCAAGGCCAAGAATACAGATTCTATGGGACCTGACAATATCCCTGGCTGTGTTCTACATGAACTACAGAGTAAACTGGCACCACACCTGTTTGCCCTGTTCAATCACAGCCTCACCTCAGGCTTTGTCCCTACCGAATGGTGCACTGCTACAGTCATCCCTCTCCACAAAGAAGAAGCGAATACAGACTCTCGGAACTATCGCCCCATTAGCCTGACGAGTCTCATGTGCAAAGCTATGGAACACATCATCATGGACCTACTAAACAAGGATATAGGGAATCTCCAACTCTGAATCCCACACAGTTTGGTTTTGTGAAGATTAGATCATGCCTGTTCAACCTGGTTGACTTCTTTGAGTCAGTCACCAGAGCTGTGGATGAAGACAAGGTGGTTCATACAGCCTACCTTGATCTGGCTAAGGCCTTTGATACCATTCCCCACTCAGGAATCATAGAAAAAGTCACTAAGCTAGGCATCAACTCCTATATCACTAGGTTTGTTGCAAACTGGTTCACAGATAGAACCCACAGTGTGAAAGTAGCTGACTCCAAGTCATATTGCTGACCAGTCATGAGTGAAGTCCCACAGGGTTTGGTCCTGGGTTCTCTCCTGTTTGGTATCTACTTCTCTGAAGTCTGGGCCAACATGAAGGGACTCTGGCTGGCAAAATTTGCAGATGACTGCAAGTTGGGAGCTATTATTAACTCCCCAAGTGATGTTGACATCCTGCAGAAAGGCCTCACTGAGACCAACGACTGGTGTCAGAACCATGGCCTTAACCTCAATGCCAAAAAATGTGTCATCATCCCCTTTTGGAAAAACTAGGTTCCCATGAATTACCACATCAATGGTTGTCTACTGAACACAGAAGGCATTATACAGCAGCCTCTCTTTTGACCACCACATTGCCACTGTGGTCAGAAAGTCCGTCTATGTGGCACATCTCATTACTAAGGGTTTTGCATCTAGGAAGAAAGAGGTAATTTTCTCCCTCTACTCTTCCCTCATTAGGCTAATCATCGAGTACAATACCCCATTTGGCATGTATCTCACTAGACACCTGCAACAGCTGGAGAGGCCATAGAAGTACCTCACAAAGATGATCCTAGGTCTTAAACAGTTGTCCTATATAGGCAGACTAAAAAAAACTCCAACTATTCTCTGTCTCATATCGCCTACTTAGAGGTGATCTCTGCTTGACTTACAAAGCCATGTCTGACCCAGCTCTGTTAGAAATGCTACATCTAAAGAAATCCCAATCCCTCCGCACCACACGCTCCAGAGACCTCAACTTCATTACCACAATCAACAGAACATGCTGGAGGGACAGGTTCATACCCAGAGACTGCCCATGCTATGGAATAGACTTCTCATACATGTCAAACAGAGGAATCTTGATGAGTGGATGAAAAATAGAGAATTCACCCTGGTGATCACTCCAGTGGCTCTACCCGACAGAGGCACTGGGAACTAATGTCAGATGGCACAATGCCAGGATAATCCTATGGGCTAGGCTTGTATAGGCTCCAGGGCTATTAACCTAGTACACACCTATGAACCTATGAACCTATGGGCTGGTGGTTCAGATCTGCTGGGTCTCTGATCATACATTCATACACATGAAAGAATGAACTTCTTTGGTGGACCATGCCTTGAAGCCTGCTATAGCTCAAGTCATTTTATGAACTCACATTATCTGTAAACATGACTTGTATGCATCATCTCTGAGCTAGAATAGATATTTTTACAAGCAAAAAGCACAGGAACCCTAGTACTACTTGGCCTTAAATCCTTTATAACTCTCCATATAGATTAGCACAGCTCTCCTGTTACTCTGTAGTCTGCTGGCCACTCCTAAGTGAGTTATGTCTTGTTTCTCCAGCCATGAAAAACCCAGTCCTACTAGAACTCCTAGTTTTCCACAAAATCAGTGTCTCTACAAACATCCATATCAGGGACTTTAATCTATACCTACAAATAAACAAGACTCTTTGGAAAGATCTGTTCGTAACTCAACAAATTGCCAGCCTCTAGAATAAGCTGCTACTACAGGTCAAACAAAGTACTACTTTGGCTACTTTTAAGGCTAATCTCAATGACTGTATGGGTAGACAGACATTTACACCAGGATGATAATATATGGCTCTTCTCAATTTTGGAGGTGAGCACTAAGAAATGCTTAAAAGGGGTGGCAAGAGCTCTTATGTTTGTCCAATTAAAGGTGTATATGGTTAGACATCTTATGGTTCCTGTGATCACTTGCCTCGTATTGTTCCTGTGTTCCTGTGCTTTGATATAAATTTCAGCAATCTTGTTTGGTCCTCAGACTTTCATCAAACACTTAACTCATGGCTGCATTGCTAAATCATCCATTGATATGGCAGGAGTGTAGTACAGTAACAATTAAGGAGAAACCTACTCATATATGTGTAGCAGTGGAAAAAGGGCCTTATCAGCAAACATCTTTCTGGTGACTTTGTGCAATGCAAGTTTTCTTCTTTAGTGAACAAATTCAGCAGAGTTTTTTTTTTAATTCTCTTTAAGAGTGGTCTCCCTCAGTCTCATGGCAGCAAGTTCAATCTTCCTGGAATAAGGTTATACTTTTGACAATGCTTGCTACCCTAACAAATGCAGAATGTGACAAACTATCTTTAGCTGATTCTTCACAGGTGAAACCCATTAAGGACCACTCTTTTTTTTATTCTATATTCTTTACATTTGTTAGCTGGGTAGCACACTGTTCCAAATGGATGTATAGGCTTGGCTCAGGTGTAAAAAGAACCCCCCCCCCCACACACACACACTAGTAAAACAAAGTACAGACACAGTACAAAATAATAGTAGCTTGTCACATTGTACCATAACTACGTTTACTTTGGCAAAAAATAGAGGATTGTCTAATGTAAGTTATTAACTAAAAAAAAACAAAAAAAAACAAAGAGAAGGATACATAGGAGGGTATGTGCAGAGTGGAGTGGTAGATGAATGAGGAGTAAATAACGTGGGATGCGAGAAATTTTGGGGGGGGCGTGTTGTTGAGGTTATGTGGACAGACTGAGCAGTGTAAATAAGTCCAGTAAGACAGATGGTTGTTATTGAAACGGATGGATGGGTAAGTGATATATCGGTTTTGTGTTATTCTACTGTTGGAAAACAGTGACATTTGGCTGCTTTTATCAGGAGATCTTTAAGGGATTTTTCTAAAGTGCATGCAATCTGTTGAGTTTTAGACTGCTGAAAATAGTACTTGCCAAGCATTTGAATCTAGGATTGAGAAGCTGTGGTTGCGGCTTTTGTGGTTGCTGTGGTGATGTGGAGTTCTGAAGCTTGATTTGCTTGGGATCTGAGATTGTCGGTTATTTTACTTATAGTAAATTTTCCTGAAGAGAAGAAGGTGTTCTGGTTAAGAAGTATGAACAGAAACTAACTGGGATGAGATTTGCATTCTGCTGGATGAAGAGCTAGTTAAACGTTTTGAAAATTGAACAGTTGTGTTCAGATTCTGAAGCTAGTCTGCTGATGAAGTATGATTTTTCTTTGAGTTTGAGGGAACAATTGCATTTTTCAGTCATGCAAGGAGAAAGCCTTTTCCTATGGCTTCATTTCCTGCTAGGGACAAAAAGTGGAAGGTCCTCCATGACCAGAATAAGGTCACCCATATCTGCTGAAAGATTAAATGAATTTCTCCGTTTCCTTCTTTCCCCACCTTCCAGTGAGGATGAATATAAAATGGTCCAGTTTTATCCTGATTGTGCTGTCTTGCCCAATGCAGCCATAATTTCCTCTCCTTTTACTTGTTTTAGTGGCTTTTCAAAATACCTTTCTCTATTATTGAGCCTTAAGGTTCATCTGTTTGGAATTCAGTAGGGATCTGTTCACACCTGTACGCAAACAGTATGGCTTTTTTGGTTTCCCAACTGGCCACCTAAGAAGCCCTCCAGGTAAGATGATGCTATCCTCTTTGCCTTCTAAGAGCCTTCCATGTAGAAGGCTTACTTGGAAAAATAGATTTTTTTCCCATGGCCAGCATTATACACATGAAAACTGTTTGGCTATCTAGGTTGCTGATCATCTGAGGGTGAGTTTCTGAAATTTATTTATTTATTTATTGAAGTACAGAATCATACCTCTCAACCGCTTAGTGCAAGAAATCTGGACAAAGCCAGACAAAATGGGGGGACAAAGGCCCAAAAAGAGGGACATATTTTAAATACTGCTCTTATAAACATAAAAAGTTGCTAGAGTAAAAGGGTATATTTTAACATACGTTTTCTGAAGGATTTGAAGTCTGAAACTCAAATGTATGCCATTATTTAGTTACTTCAATCCTCAGATCATCCCAGTGATTTGTGAAAAAAACACAAATTTTATGATGGACAGACCAAAACTATGAACCAAAATCTGGACATTCTGCAAAAATCTGGACAGTTGAGAGGTATGAAACAGCTTTACTTTAAAAATAAATAACTACACAACTAAAAACACTGAACTCAAGCTCTCACTTGCTGCTACTGTTATCATCCACACTGACTACTCACTACTCTTTACCGCTTCACCACTGAATATGCTTTCTACCATTGCTGTGTGATGGTAAGGAGCAGGGGCGGCCCATGTTATTGGACTGCCGGACTGCAGCCCCCTCAACTGTAAATAAAGGAAAAAATAAAGAAATAAAAAGGAAAAAAAAAATTTAAAAAAACGCGGAGTTTCGCGCATGCGCACTAGTCCGGACTGCTGCTGAGACAGTCTGGAGCATACGCAGATTGTCTCAGCAGCAGTCCTGACTGGGGAACATAAAGAACAGAGCTCCCAGAAGTCTATGCAGTTTTAAACTGCATAGACTGTCCTGGAACTCGCTGGGAAAAAACATCAGGGTCGGACTGCAACATCAGCAGTCTGGTCAAGGAAGATCTCACAACAGGCAGGATTGGATGCTGCAGTCTTGTTGGGGGAAGATCTCACGACGGACAAGGTCTGGTGTGGATTTGCATAGCTTATGCGGGATTTATGGTAGTTTGCTACAAGGTGTGTGTGTGTGTGTGTGTGTGTAAATGCCCCAGGTGCAATATACTGGTGGTTAGACTCATGGTGGTGTGGTAGGGAATACCTCAGGCTTGAACCCTGTACCTTGTATGCAGGTATTAAAGACATGAATTCCCTACCCACCACCATTTGTAAAAATAATCGCAGATTTTTGCCTCATATTTGATCTGATCTGTTCCTCATAATATCTGTGGTTTGTAAATGTTGCAATGCTTGATATTTGATGGTGCAGTGGTAGCATTGTTGCCTCACAGCTGCAGGTTATCAGGTTTTATTCTTTGCTGGAGTGCCGTCTTTGTGTGGTCTGTGTTTGTGTGGGTTTGCTTTTGTGCCCTCCCATGTTACAAAGACATGTCTGCATTATTTCTTCCTGGGCCTCTGCTGAAATTTGTTTTTTTGTTCCAAGTCAGACTGTCCTGATTACCAAATGTTAAATAAAATTGACAGGCATTTGAATTTCAGACTTCAGGTTTCTGAATGTTTAATTCCTTACATATCTGATGGTGCAGTGGCAGTATTGTTGCCTCACAACTATAGGTTTTCTGGTTTGATTCTTGGCTGGGGTGCTTTCTGTGTGGAGTCTCCATCTTATCCACTGTGTTTGTGTGGATTTGCTCTGCTGTCCTGCCATTTTACAAAGACGTGTCTACAGTATTTCTCCCTGGGCCTCTGCTGAAAATTTTTTTTGTTCCGTCAGAAGTAAAATTGACAGCCATTTGAATTTCAGACTTCATATTCTTTAGAAAATACATAGTAAAACAAATTTTTATTCTAGCAATAAATAAATAGTAACACAACCTTTTATTATAGCAATTTTCTAAGTTTATAAGATGACTATTTGAAATTTGTCCTTATTTTTGGGACTGTATTACCCTGTTATTGGCTTTGTCCAGGTTTTTTGTGCTAAGGTTGACAGCTATGGCAAGAACTGAATTCACTGAATATGTTTGAGGGCAGTATTCCCTCATTACTGGGTTTGTCCAGGTGTTTTGTGCTAAGAGGTTGACAGCTATGGTGAGAACTGAATTCATTAAATGATAGCCATTTAAGTATCAGTCTTCCTCTCTTTCACATAGCAGCTGATTTGGCATAGTGGTATGTTGCTCTGACTGTTTTACACAGGGACCTTGGCAGTAAAATGTATGGTGGTAACACAGCATTTTTCTTTCACAAAGCAGGTGATTTGGCATAGTGGTATGTTGTTCTTACTCTTTTGCACAGGGACCTTGGCAGTAAAATGTATGGTGGTAACACATCATTTTATTCTAGCAGCTTTCCAAGATTATACAAGCAATGTTTAATGTGTCCCTGGTTTTTGCCCTTTTGACCCACCCCAATAAATTTGGCTTTTTCCAGATTTCTTGTGCTGTGAAGTTGAGATGCAGTTGAGTATTGAGTAGATTTTACAAGGAGCTGAGAGCTGCAGGGGAAGAGAAGTTTAGTGCTGATTATGCTAAGTCAGCTCGCATTGCTAATAGCACAACAGGTTGTTGGTTCGACTCCCATAAGGGGTGAATGCTGCCGTACTGAAAGTTAAGATACTAACTATGAGCCTGTTATCAGTTTGCCATCCATTTCCTATTGCAATATTACTAGCTTATTTTTAATGTATTTTAGGCAATTTATTCCTCAGGGGCATCAGGCACTTTATTTTTCAATGAAACCATGAAATATAAAGGTGATTGCTAGCAGCAACCTCTTCATTACAGATTTATTTAACGTGGAATTATTTAGATGACTTTTTTACTACTTCAGAGATTGTGCATATTTACTGATAATGGTGGACTGTAGAATTGTGCATATCTACTGATAATAGTGGACTGTAGAAGTTTGAGTAGACTTTTATGATGGAAATGTTCTGAATTGGGCAGTTTTGTCATTGGTGCATGCGTTTTGTTTCAGTGTTTACTGGAAAAATGTTCAAAGCAATACGAAGGTGTATCAAAGAGCACATGTATGTTTCATATGCAAGGGGCCTATGATTTGAAATATAAAGGCGATTGCTAGCAGCAACCTCTTCATTACAGATTTATTTAACGTGGAATTATTTAGATGACTTTTTTACTACTTCAGAGATTGTGCATATTTACTGATAATGGTGGACTGTAGAAGTCTGAGTAGACTTTTATGATGGAAATGTTCTGAATTGGGCAGTTTTGTCATTGGTGCATGCGTTTTGTTTCATTGTTTACTGGAAATATGTTCAAAGCAATAGGAGGGTGTATCAAAGAGCACATGTATGTTTCATATGCAAGAGGCCTATGATTTGAAAACAGCCCAGAAGTCATCTTTATCTGCCACGGGTAAAATGTATTTTCTTTGAATGTGGGTTTCAATCTTGTTTCAATGAATGTGAGTTTCAATGGCAGAGAAGTTTTAATGCCAAGTTTGTTTAGCAGATGAATTAGTGTTTGTGCTGTAAAATGCAAAATAAAACTTTCAAATGAAGTTCAAATCATCATAGAAGTAAATCAGTATGCACATTAGTGTTTATGGTAAATGGAGTGAATAGCCAAGTAATGGATCATTGGAATGGCTGCAGGGGGAGGCTTCATTTGACCATGGTTTTGTGAGGGGGAAGGGCGGCAAACTTAAGCAGCCCCAGCTGAACCATACCTCCCAACTGTCCATATTTTCAAAGAATCAATAGATTTTCTGCTTATTTTTGGTTTGTTCCTCATAAAATTTGTGGTTTTCTGGCAAATCATTTAGGAATTAAGTCACTAAATAATGACATACTGAGTTTCAGACTTCATAACCTTCAGAAAAATGCATGCTAAAGTAAGACCTGTTCTATCAACTGTCTCAGTTTATACAAGAGCAATTTTTAGTACTGTTTATATGTTACCCCAATATATTTGGCCTTGTCCAGATTTAATTGCATTAACAGGTTGAGAGGTACATGCAAATAAATTGCTTTATAGAGTTAGACATAGCCAAACCTCTCAACTGTCCCTGATTTTGGCTCAAAATGTTGCTCTTCCCCTAATGATCCCTCCGCAAAATAGCAATTTTGTAAGAAAACATGGAGGGTTTATAATTAAGAAATAACTGTAATAATCAGTTAGATTGCTTTTATTTCAGAAATGCATGTAGATTCTTTTATTTTGTCAGCTGCTCAAGTTAGCAGTACTAATATTAAAGTATCCCTTCTTTGACAGGTTCCCAGCTGTATTGTGTTGCTATTTTATATTTTTACATCACATTTTTTGGTCCATTTTTCATAAAATTGTGTTTTTTTGGTAAATTAGTGACTGAAGTTAGAAAATAATGACAGACATTTGAGTTTCAGATTTCATACCATTTAGAAAATTCATACTAATGCAAGACCTCTATTATCTTTCTAAGTTTATAAGAGCAATATTTTAAAAAATGTCCTTATTTTTGGGCCTTTGTCCCATTTCTTTGTATGGCTTTGTCCAGATTTCTTGCTCTGAGGTTGAGAGGTATGACAAATGTGTCAGGGCCATCACAGTCAGCCAGAGACATTTCAAATTGTGACATGCTTGTTGCAACCCACGCCCCCATGTAGTGACTCTGGATGTGTCCAAGCAAGGCAAGGAGCAGTTATGCAGTGTAAATGTGCAGAGTATCCCCCCCCCCCCATCCAAGGTAGACACAAGTACTAGAGTGGCTTTTCATCTATCCTTGATTTTTACAGAATGGTCTGGTTTCTGTCATATTTTTTGTACTGTTGATTTATGCTTATTACTCAAAGTGCCTGTTGCTCTGTGTTTAAGTAGCAATACTTTAATGACCATTAGGTAAGCTTGGCTGAGATTGCAAGATGCAAGTAAGCTTTAATAAGCATACTGTTAAAGAATTGCTAACACTGAAAGCCTTTCTGTTGCCATGTAGAGAATACTTAACTAGATAATGTATAAGCCTTGGGTATTGAAATGCATATGCCAGTATTTATAATAAAGGACAGGATTACATTATTTTAAGAGTCTCATTACACTTGGAGACTTCCAGTCATCTCTGCAAGCTTTACCCGTAAACAGAATGCCAATCATGTGGTCTATAACCTGTACAGTAATCTTTTTAGTGTGGTTCATAACCTGTACTGTAATCCTTTTAAGCAATGTATCTTGAGCTTATTTCTTGTTTGCTTTTCATTTTTTACTTTGATCATGTTTTCCCCATGAAACAAGTAGATGTCAGGCAGCAGGTCTTTTTTTGGATAAGGAACATTTTTACAAGTGGGGGCATCAGAGATTTCTACTTTCAGCATGTTACTTGGTACTTTAATAAAGCTGAATATAAATTATAATTAGAACTGCAGTGCAAGAAGTGGTTTGAATTGAGTGCTGCTTGTTTTTCTTATACTTGATTTTGACTGGCATTCCATTAATGTATTTAAAAAAAGTAATTTCTTTTTTCATGCCTCACAACCTTTTTGTTTCCATCTAGATACTAAGCTGTCATGCAGCCAATGCATTGAAATATTTTTATTCTTCTACACTTCATTTTGTCTTGACTGGACTCTCATAATGACGGTTTGGCACCCAGGGCAGTATATTTAGTTTTTGTGGTTTTTGAGCATGGCTCCTCCCCTTTCTAGTTGGCCACACCCCTTCTCATTGACCCCACCCATTCAGCTGTCTCCTGCAGCCCCCCATTGATTTGAAGTCACCAGCCACCACTGGTAAGGAGTACAGAGTTCCACAAACTGATTAACTGGTGAATCTGTCTAATTTGTGGGGAATTTTGCTTTTTGTGGTCACATGGCAAGGATTAGAAAGCATATTCAACAGTGAAAAGAAGTGGGTAGTCACTTTGGATGAAAGCAGTAGCAAACATAGATAGTAACTCTCCAAATTGGATTTTTGCCTCATATTTTTGGTCTATTTCTCATAAAATTTGGCTTTCTGGCAAATCACCAAGGATTGCAATAACTAAATAATGGCACACATTTGAGTTTTCAGACTTTATATACTTCATAAAATGCATGCTAAGACAAAACCCATTATTCCAGAAACTTTCTAAGTTTGCAAGAACAATATTTAAAATCTTTTCTTATTTTTGTGCCTTTGTCCTCGCCTTGTTTTAGACTTTGTCCAGATTTCATGCACTAAGAGGTTAAGAGGTATAGATAGTAGCAAACAATTACAGCATGTTATACTTTTTTTTTAAATTTGACAGGTAAGCAGACCAAGTAGACGCAACTGCAGTGAAAACAGAGTACTTGTCAGTAGTTCCTGATATCACAGAATAAACTTACTCTCAACTGTCACTCATTTCACATAATGTCCTTAATTTCGCTTCATATTTTCTGGATGGTCCCTCATGGATTTTTTGATTTTTCTGGTGTATCACTAAGGATTATAGTCAGTCACTAATGCCAGAGATTAGATTTTCTTACTTACAGTTCTTAAAAATACATGTTAATGAAAAGCCCGTTGTTCTATTAACCTTTAAGTGAATCAGAGTAATATTTACAAACTGTCTGTCATTTTGGGCCTTTCTCCTCCCCCCATTATTTAGTCTTTTTCTCTGAGACATAAACAAATAAGTTGACAGCTATTCATATACCCGAGTTTCTGTTATATTTTTGGTTTGTTCATTCTAATGTGTGTGGTTTTCTGGTCAATTATAGAAGGTTGCAGATACTAAATAATGACATATATTTGATGTTCTGAATTCATATCCATCAGAAAATGAATACCGTGCAAACCAAGTATGTAAGAACAATATTTAAACGTGTCCCTAATTCTATGCTTTTGTTTCCCAAAAAAATATCATTATCCTTGATTCTTTTTGCTTAAAAGTTGTTAGAGATTTATTTATTTATTTATTTATTTTTATTTTAAAAGGAAAAAAAAAGAAAGCCGCGGTGGTGCAGCGGTAGCATTGTTGCCTCACAGCAAGAGGAGAGGTTCTCCTGTTTGATTCTCGGCTGGAGTGCCTTCTGTGTGGAGTCTGCATGTCCTCCCCACAGTCGAGTGGCCTCTGAAAGACATGCGTGAATGGGTGTGCCTTCGTTGAAGGTTGGGCATCGGGCTGGCAACTCGGCACCATAAAAATCTACTGCCAATCATTACTGGACCAGAGTTCTGCTGTGGCGACCCCTAACTGGGAAAAGCCAAAAAGGCAAACAACATTTTTATTTTAAAAGAGTTGTATACCTGAGATGTACACAGACAAACTGGCTATAATCACCGTGACTAACTTTGTAGGAAAATCACTAACTGTTGTCTGTTTATTCATCTGGCTTTGCAGTATTTAATGGGAAAGTGTGAAACAACTTGAATTACTTTAATCTGCGGCTACTGTTTGTTTGAAACAAAGTTGAACTTTATTAAATGGCCATCATGTTTTATTAAATCACATATGTGAAATGTACACAAAAGTGTCTATAACTGCTAAAATGCAGGTGGGAGCTCCCTGTATATGAAAGTACCCAATCCTCTTGTCATATGTTCAGTTTAAACAGTCACAGGTGTAGCTTTGCAAGACTAGTGTGCATTTGTGTGAAGCATGATGGAATACTTTATTATTCTGACTATTTGTTTGTTTGTTTATTCATCTATCTATTTGTCTACCACAATTTGACATCTGTGATGTATACAATAAAGTGGATATAACTGATGGATATGGAGGCCATCTATAAATATAAGTGACCTAACCTTGCTGTTCCTGAATCACTGTTAAACTTTAGTCACAGCTCTGGAGTGGCAGGAATAGTGTCAGTGTATTGTATTTGCTAAAATCAGTATAAAACTAGTATTTCTATACCTTATACATGTGTGTGTGCATGTGTGCATGTGTGAACAATTGCCATGTATTTAAGAATAACTAGTTAGCCATAATTTTATTTCACTCTCCATGATCAGCATCACCATTGAACATGATATGTGGCTATCTCTGATGATCTGACAGGAGCAATGTATGTGAAAGTAATTGACCATTGCCATAATGGCACAGTAAGTAGTGTTGTCTCCTCTCAGTGCATAGCTCTGGTTGAGTACTTGTCTGTGGCTTATTTTCTGTAGAGTCTGTAGAGCATCTGTGTGGGATTGCATGTACTGTTTCCTCCAATTTGCCTGTTGGCAAGTATGCAGAGATAGTGTGTGTGCATGTGTGTGTGTGTGTGTGTGTGTGTGTGTGTGCATGTGTGCGTGTGCGTGTGTGCGTGTGTGTGTGTGTGTGTGTGTGTGTGTGTGTGTGTGTGTGTGTGTGTCTGTGTGTGTGTGTGTGTGCGTGTGTGAGTGTGCGTGTGTGTGTGCGTGTGTTTGTGTGCAGGTGCGTGTGTGTGTGTGTGTGTGTGTGTGTGTGTGTGTGTGTGTGTGTGTGTGTGTGTGTGTGTAGTAGGGAGCAGGGGGCAGCTGGGGTACTGCTATGGAACCCTTTGCTTTGGACACTTTAAGTGGACCCTTTCTTGGTTTCTTATTCCTTGTTTCCAGACTATTTGCCAAGTCTGTTTGACTCATGCCTGAGTTAGTCTATAAAAGTCCATCTAGCAGCTATTTCAGCTTTTCATACAGGCACTAACAGCACTTCTTTGGCTTCTCTATAACTATGTAAGTCCTTTCTTAAGGGTACTTTTAATCTCAGATTATGTTTTAATGGGTTCTTTCCCAGTGGGATCCAAGTTTCATGCTGGAAGTAGTATGTCTTTCAATGAGGTGGCACATGTGGTTGGCTTAAAGTTTATTTCCAGGAAGACTATTGTCTACATGGTATTCTCCTCAACTAAGAGGATTTTGGAGTTTTGGAGTTTTAGGCCTTGTCAGGCATTTCTTCTTATATGGTCTTTCACAAAGACACAAAGACAGAACACCATTATCTTCTATTCCCTCCTTTCTTAAAAATGCATTCAAGCCAGACTCTTTGTCTGTTTTACTAACTGTTCAGTTAAATGTGAGCATTGCCTTCCCCAGTAAGGATATTCACCGATAACTGCATTACTACATCAATCAGGTGTCTCCTTCAGTTAATATTTATAGACCATCTTCTCACTCACAAAGAAAATGGACATGATGGGAGTCCAAATAGACTAGTGATTAAATCATCAAGAAAAGGAGAGGAGTATTACTGGAACTGAATTAATCCTTAACTCTTGGTGAGTATTTTGACATGGTGGACCCTGTTATACAGCATATATCATGAAGAGTGGTAGGTTAAAAAATTAAAAAAATAGCTGAGTTCACAGGTACTAGGATAAAAAGTGTCCAATCCTGGTGTATGCACTGGTACCAGCCCAGGATGGGAAAAAATGGCAGTGTAGAATCCTCAAGACACGGAAACATTCCAGCAATGGGGATAGGCCAGGCTAGGGGGAAGGAAGGCCCCTTGTTGTAGAAGGAAGTTGTAATCCCTAACAAACACGAAAACTGACAGGCCAAAAAGAGTTATAAAAGTTACAGAGTGGACTAATGAGGATAAAGAAGAACTGTGTATTGTAACTATTATGAAAGAGGCCCAGAATTTCCGGATAGAAGATATTCAGAAAGATTAAGACAGAAATCAGAGGAAAGAAAAATACTTGCACAATAAAAACTGTCAAAAGTTTTACATAAAAATTTGTGTTCATTAACACAACAGATTCATAAAAAAAACTTTGTGTATACCAGGACTGGGCACTTTTAATCCTAAGTGTAGCCTCAAAACAGACTTTGTGCATCGTGCATCATGAATGGAGAAGAGCAACAGTCATCCCTCTGGAAAAAGGTGGGCCATCTAAAGACTCTGGAAACTCAGACCCATAAGTCTCACTAGTCTTATATGTAAATCCATGGAAAGAATTATCATGGAAATGATCAGTAGAGATATAGTAAATCTCCTGACAATGGACCTGACCCAGTTTGGTTTTGTCAAGGGTAGGTCATGCTTACTCAACCTGGTGGACTTCTTTGAGAAGGACACCAAAGCAATGGATGAGGGCAAAATTGTTCACACTGCCTACCTTGACCTGGCCAAGGCATATGACACAATACCCCACTCGGGCATTGTTGATAAACTCAAGAGGTTAGGTACAAACCTGTATGGAACTGAATTCAGGTGAGACTTATGCTTGACCTACAAAGCAATCCAGGACCCAAACCTAATGAACTTGCTGCATATTCATAAATCAAATGGGACTAGGGCTACCTATTCCAGGGACATAAATATGGCCTGTGACTTAAATAGGACATGCTGGAGGGACAGATTTATCTCCCAGTGACTGCCATGTCTTTGGAACAGGCTACTAACTGATGTGAAATAGAGCACCTCTATGACACTGTTCAAGAGGAACCTGGACAAGTAGATGGGGCATCATAAATTCTTACTAGGGATAGAGCCCACATCCATCCTGGACATGGGCAGCCATCACTAATTGCAATCTTGGGTATTGACTAGCATTTCTATGGTTTTACATTGGGATGAAATAGGTAGACTTAAAATTATCTCTGTGTCAATAGCCTAGTGATCTCCTATGATCTTATTATCCTATGTCACCCAGTGGATAGCCAACTGGCTCACAGACAGGACCCAGGAAGTTAGAACTGGGGAGTCCACCTCTACAAAGAGGCCAGTCACAAATGAATTCCCTCAGGGATCAGTCCTTGGACTTCTAATTTTTGGCATTTACTTCTCAGAAGTCAAGGCCAATGTCATTGATCTCTGGCTGACTAAATTTGCAGATGATTGCAGACTAGAAGCTGTCATTGAATTCTACACTGACACAAATGTTCTCCAGGAAGGACTGACACAGACAAACAACTGGTGTCAGAGTCATGGACTAAAACTAAATGCCAAGAAATGCATAATAGTATCCTTCAGGAAGTCATCCATCCCTGGTAACTATCATATTGACAACACATCCCTTAGAGCTGACCCCGTAGTCAGGGAATTAGGGATACACATAGTCAGTAATCTAGCCTTTGGTCATCAAGTGCCTACAGTACTGGGGAAATCATGCTATGTTGCACAACTTATAAACAAAGGTATGGCATCTAAGTCCAAGGCAGTCATTCCTTGTTCCACTGTATTCAGCATTCATCAGATCTATCATTGTGTACAATGCCCCATTTGGTATGTACTTAACCAGGCGTATCCAATAATTGGAGCATCCACAGAGGTTCCTCACTAAAAGAATACAGGGTGTAAGTAAAATGTCCTATGCAGACTGTCTCAAGGCCCTATCCCTGTATTCTGCCTCCTATAGGCTTTTGAGGGGAGAGCTACACCTAGTATACAGGGCATTGTCAGTCCCCCTCTGATGGACCTGCACATATTAGCAAAACAAACAGCACCAGAATTACCCATTCTAATGACTTAAACCTTGCCAGTGATATATATAGGACCTGCTGGAGACACAGGTGTGTATCCCAGAGACTGCCCCATCTCTGGAATAGGCTCACCATCTGTGTGAATCAGAGTTCCTCCCTAACCCAATTCAAGTGCAACTTGGACAGTTCGATGGGGCACAGGAAATGTATCCCCTGGTTTGGCACCTGTGTCTCTACTGGACATAGGCAAACTGTGAATGGTTCATCTCCCAGGCTCCTGCTTGTGGGTGCTTCATCTCCCAAGCCCCTGCTTACATTTATTGGGGGTATCAGAACTTTTCGGAGATTTGAGATGCATAGCTAGGCTTAAAAAGGCCCTTGTGGTCATTAGCCTAGTAAACGCCTATGAACCTATTGCATAGAAGAAGAAACTTTAGACCATCTGGAAAAAGAAGTGACAGTAGATATAAGAAAATATAAAGAACAAAACCCATAGATTTTTGAAATGTATAAAAAAGAAACATGGGCATGGAAAAGAAAAAGACATGCAGTATGGTGCAATATTTATGCATAGGAGAAAGCCAGAGTAATCAGTACAAAAAAGCAGTTCCAAAAATATTTGAAGAGAAATACAGGCAAAGACACCAAAACATGGAAAATTTCACAATACAACAAATAAGAAAACAAAGGGGGAAAGTAGAAAAGACGATTAGTAGGGAAGAAGTTAAAACAAATAGAAACTGAACTTATGCATAATCTGTGAAGTGAAGGATTTAGTGTCAAAAATCTAACACAGGTAATATCACAATATGATGGAACAATGAGTCCCAAGATTAAAGAGAAGCAGGTGGGGTGGGAGGCATCTGAAGACTTGCCACATGGGATGCTCTGGAGACTTCTGTATGAGACTGGTATAAAAGTTCAGTTGAAGCTGCACAGCAAGGAAAGGAGCAGGAAACAGTGGCAACTTTGTTGCAGACAATGCTGCCGTGTGATGGACAATTGAACTCCCATATGAAGGAGCAGTAGATGAAGCAGGATGCATCTGAACGGAATATGCCACAGGAAGATGTTCTGGAACTTTCTGTAGGATAATTTTTTTGTTGTTCTTCTTCTTTCGGCTTTTCCCGGTTGTTCTTCTTTCGGCTTTTCCTGGTTAGGGGTCGCCACAGGGGAACTTCTGTCCACTAATGACTGGTGGTAACCTTTTTATGGTGCCGAGGTGCCAGCTCGACACCCAGCCTTCATCAAAGGCACACCCATTCACGCATGTCTTTCGAGCGCCACTCGACTGTGGGGAGGACATGCAGACTCTACACAGAAGGCACTCCAGCCGAGAATCGAACAGGAGAACCTCTTGCTGTGAGGCAACAATGCCACCGCTGCACCACTGCGGCTACAACTTTCTGTAGAATAATACTCTCAGGAAATTGAGAGCAAATAAGGTTTTCTTAGTCTGGAAGAAAATGATCTAAGGGAAGAGCTGCTTGGTTTAATAAAGATGGTTAGACATTTTTATGTAAATAAGACCCAAAATGTTAGAAGTTTGGTATAACAAATGAACACAGTACTTAGGACTATTAAGAGAAAGTCTTGTGATATAACATAAATAAATAGGATACGTATGTTACTGTGCATTTAAATTAACAACAGATAAAAGTTCTGCCACAAAAACATAAAGCACCTAGGGAAAGGAAGGGAAGAAATAAAATGCCACCATGGAAACAGCAAATAGAGAAAACTATAAAGATATTAAGACAAGAAGTATCACTATTAGATGAATACAGAAGAGAGAACATATCATCAAAAATACTTAGATGTGGTAAAAGCAACATACAGCATTAAAACAGACCAGGATATATCATACACTATACCAAATAATAAACTACAAATATCAGCACATGCAGAAAAAAATTAGAAGATATGCATATAAATATAAAGGAAAATGTAAAATAAGCAAGTCACTTAAGACCCAATAAGGTTTTATAGAGAACTGGGAAATAAAGAGAAAGGAATAGAAACACCACAAGAAAAGAAGAAATAGACACATGTTGCAGAAATATTTATGAAAACCCTGTGGAACATAACAAAGATGCTGAATGTATAGAAAAAAATAAAAGAAACAATAAGAATCTCTAATGTAGAAGGTATGAAATGGAATGAAGTAACAGCCAAAGAAATTGAAACAAAATTAAGAAAACCTCCTAATTTGAAAACCCCAGGCCCAGACATAATACCTAACTTTTAGCTAACAGTATTAAGATCTTTACACAAAAATTTAACCATGAGTAAGAATTACTGATATACACATCCTGGATGGACATCAACTTGGTTAACAATAAAAATGGTACTCCTACTTAAGAGTGAACCTGCAAATCATCCTGAAAACTATAGATTAATAACTTGCCTTCTGACAATATGCAAACTATATACTGGAAATAACACAGTTTATAGTCATTTAGAAAAAAACTCAGTTATGGGTAGCAAAATAAAGTTATATAGAATAAAGGAACATTTGTTGTTTAATAAAACAAAAATACATAATTGTAAAAGGGAATAGAATCTAAGTATGGCATAGATAGATTACAAAGAAGCATTTGACAACATCCCAAAATTCACGGATAAAGGAATGCTTATAGATGTACGCCATACATTTATCAATTATGTCACAGCGATCATGAAACAGTGGCAACCCACTTTGCTGTTTAACAGTGATAAGGGTAAATTATTATCTCAGGGATAAAAATTTAAAGGGACATATTCCAGGGTGATTCTCTGTCACAGCTGCTTTTTTGTTTTGCCAGTGGCGGCTGGTGATGTCAAATTAAAGGAGGGCTGCAGGAGACAGCTGAATGGGTGGGACCAATGGGAAGGGGTGTGGCCAACTAGAAAAGGGTGGCGCTATGCTCAAAACCACAACAACTGGAACTTTAATTAAATATGTTACCCTGGGTGCCAAACAGTCATTACGAGAGTCCAATCAAGACAAAATGAAGTGTAGAAGAACAAAATATTTCAATGCATTGGCTACATGACAACTTACTTAATATCCAGATGGAAACAGGTTGTGAGGCATGAAAAAATAAATTACTTTTTAAATACATTACTGGAATGCCAGTCAAAATCAAGTATAAAAAAACAAGCAGCACTCAACTCAAACCACTACTCCTTGCACTGCAGTTCTAATTATAATTTATATTCAGCTTTATAAAATTACCAAGTAACATGCTGAAAGTAGCAATCGCTGTGATACCCCCACTTGTAAAAATGTTTCTTATCCAAAAAAGACCTGCTGCCTGACAACTATCTACTTGTTTCATGGGGAAGACATGATCAAAGTAAAAAATGAACAGCAAACAAGAAACAAGCTCAAGATAAATTGCTTAAAGGATTCCTGCACAAGTCATGGACCACACATGATAGATTGGCATTCTGTTTAGTTTACAGGTAAGGCCTGCAAAGATGACTGCAAGTCTCCAACAAAAGATGACTGCACGTCTCCAACAAATGTAACGAGCTTCTGAAAATACTGTAATCCTGTCCTTTATTACAAATACTGTCACATGCATTTCAATACCTAAGGCTTATACATTATCTAGTTATGTAAATATTCTCTGCATGGCAACAATGAAAAGGCTTTCAATGCTGGTAATTCTTTAACAGTATGCTTATTAAAGCTTACTTGCATCTTACAATCTCTGACAAGCTTACCTGATGGTCATTAAATCATTGCTACTTAAACAGAGCAACAGGGCACTGTGACAGCATGCAGTTCCTGAATAATAAGAAGCATAAATCAGCAGTATAAAAATATAACAGAAAACCAGAACATTCTGCAAAATCAAGGACAGATGAAAAGCCATGGTCGTACTTGTGGTCTACCTTGGATGGGGGAATACTCTGCACACTTACACTGCATAACTGCTCCTTGCTTTCCTTGGACACATCCAGAGCCACTACAATGGGGAGTGGGGTGCAACAAGTATGTCACAATTTGAAATGTCTCTGGCTGATGGTGATGGCTCTGACACTCATACCTCTCATCTTCAGAGCAAGAAATCTGGACAAAGCCATACATAGAACTAGAAGTGGGACACAGGCCCAAAAATAAGGACGATTTTTAAATATTGCTCTTATTAACTTAGATAATAGAACAGTAGTAGGTCTTGCATTATTACAAATTTTCTGAAGGGTATGAAATCTGAAACTCAAATGTCTGCCATTATTTTCTAACTTCAATCTTTAATGACTTGCCACTAATTTGCCAGAAAACCACAATTTTATGAAAAACAGACCAAAAATGTGATGCAAAAATATAAAGTTGCCACACAATACAGCTGGGAACCTGTCAAAAAAGGGACAACTTTTTAATATTAACACTGTTAACTTGAGCAGCTAACAAAATAAGAGCATCTACATGCATTTCTGAAATAAAAGTAATCTATAACTCTGATCATTACAGTTATATATAATTGTAAACCCTCCACGTTTTCTTCCAAAATTGACATTTTGAGGAGGGATTATTAGGGGAGAGCAACATTTTGAGCCAAAATTGGGGACAATTGGGAGGTTTGGATATTCCTAATGCTACAAAGCGATTTGCACGTACCTCTCAACCTCTTAATGCAGGAAATCTGGACAAGGCCAAATATATATTGGGGGAACATACAAACACTACTAAAAATTGCTCTTGTATAAACTTAAGGCAGTTGATAGAATAAAAAAATGCAAAAAGCAGAAACCTGATCTCACCGCAATGAAGTTGAAAAACTGAGCAGTTTCTATTTAACAAACTTCCCAAATCCACAGTTCAAAGAAATTGTTGGCAGCCGTAGCGAAAGTAAAACTCTTCTTTATTGTAACAAGTATAATTGAAGGGTAAGCGCTTTCGCGTGGTCACAGCCACGCTTCATCAGACAAATAAAAACCCTATAGTACAGTGCTTATATACTACATAAATTATATAAAATGAAGCCAAGCCCTATGTAATTAAGTACCTCATTAGCCATTTAAAGCAGAAATGCTTAACTACCAAATACTAACAAACTATCAGAAGCAATGCTTTCAATAGTAGTGAATACCAACTCTAGATTAACAAGCCTTGAACTTGATTCATATTGCGGTTTATGAATTAAGAGTGTAAATACATGTATATATGAATTAAACAAACAAAGAATCATAGAAATTAATAGGGTTCAGCTATGACTTTTTGCTTCGGTAAAATTAACAAATGCAGTGAGATCACTGCGCAACTGAAAGTTGACAGATATAGCCCTTAAAAGGGCTTATGTACAATTGCCAATGCATCTAGACAGACAAGTAAACATTTAAACATTTAAGAAACTTGATGCAGTTCAGCAATTAATCCTTGTTTAGACAAAAGGCAAAATGAGCCTTGTATATCAAGATATTAATAAAAATAGAGCTGGGTGAGCATTTTTACTGTTATCTTCAACCGGAGCTTGCACACATTTAACACAAATTGATTAAAATGTACACTAAATTGTGTAAATAGTGAGCTAGACAGACTATCATGAAACTTAGTATAATTCAACTATAACTCTATATTTAAGTAAAATAAAATAAAATAAATGAGAGCATTAAAAACATCGCGCAATTGAAAGCAAACAGGTATGACCCTGAAAGAATTTGTTTCTGTTCGACACTATAACTAAACAAATAAATAAATAAACATTTAAGAACCTAGTGTAGTTCAACAATTAGATTGTGTTTAAAAAGACAATAAAAAAGGGCAATAAAACTCTATGTATCGAAATGCTAATAAATGTAATGTTCAGTAAGCTTTTGTATGATTACCATCGTAGGCGAAGCTTGCATTCATTTAAATGAATTGTTTAGAATGAATTATTTTGCAATATACATCAGATTACTATAAAGCATTTCAAAAAGTATTACTAGGAATATATATTTGTGCTTAATGCACCGTTAAAAGTACATAGTTAAATGTGAGTTCTATCGATGTCTTTTTTAAAAACCAAACAAATGAAATCATTTTTAAAAAGTTTTTTCATACTTAATTAAGTCTTGCTATAAGAATATGTTGTTAAAACATCAAAAGATATAATTCGGAGCTCAGACCAAGTGATATAAAGCTTTTAAAGTATCACAGAGCAAATGGAGTCCGAAGCAAGGTCTAATGAGATATGCTAACAACTTGAAGCATAAACGTACCCGGTGAGGCACGAGTAACAATGAGGTAGAGAAACATATAGCAGTGCTAAAAAATGGTAGAGGAATGAAACCATACATTTAAAATATACAAATGAATAGATCTTGAATAAACTTATAATTAGAATTTATATACCAGAATGCTTCCTATGCCTTAAAGCTAATGAACATAATCTATTTAGATAAAAATGTGGTTTAATTTAATATAGCATGGGTCCAGGAGTATAACTGTGTATTAAAACATATAAAAATTAAAAATAAACTTAACTAAACATATTGAATGCTTGTAAAAAACAGAACATATGAATTAAAAAACATATATAAATTTAAAATTATATGGTGACATGTAAAAAATATCTAGTTTTAAACCAATATTAATATAAAAATACTATTGAAAAATATATAAGTTAAGATATATAATTATTAACATAATTTTAAGAACATTTACTAGTAGTAAAAAACATACAACTATAAAATGTATAAATGTAATGACTGTGCAATACTGTTAGCGTTTCCTATTATTTAAAATAGGTTTAATGGAAACTGAGGTATTCAATCCTGGGTAACTATGAGCATTGAATTTTAAAATCCACTTTAGTTCTGCCAGGGCTAAATTATTTATATTGTCTCCGCCCCTGGGGTTTAAATTTATTTTTTCAAGTACCCTAAATAGAAAATTATGTTCTTTATGTTCTAATATATGTTGTGCTAGTGCATTGGTATTTATTTCTTTCTTTATTTCATATAAATGATCATATATGCGATCAGTTAGCCTTCTTTTGGTCAATCCAATGTAGAATGCTGTACATTTTGTACAAGTTGCTAAATAAACCAGGTTTTTTGTTTGACAAGTAGCTGCAATATTAAAATGATAGGTAAAACCTAATGTGGAATGAGTAAAAGTTGAGTCTAGACAAATCATTTTACACCTGGTACAGGAACCACAAGAGACTGTTCCCATTACTTGGGTAGATTTCTTAGTATTTAGCACAGAATCCTTACATAAGATTTGCTTCAAATTGGAACAGTTTTTGTATAAAAAAGAAGGAAAATTTCCCACTAGATTAGATACCAAAAAATCTGTTTGTAATATATTCCAGTTATTCCGTATGACTGTCTCTAAACATTTTACATCGCTAGTGTATTTTAAAATGTATGGTATTTTTGTGTTGTCATTGCTATTTTCATGTTTAAAAGAAGTGTACTTCTTAACAGTAAGTGGTGTAAATTCTGATGAACGTATGGTATTGTTTTTAATAGAATTAACAAGCTTAAAGTTATAACCTCTATCTAAAAATAATTGCTCTAACAGGTCAGATTCTTTTTCTAAAACAGTATTTTCCTGGCAAAGTCTAGTCAGCCTAGTAAACTGGCTTTTAACTATTCCTGGGAACATATGCCTAGGATGCATGCTGCTGAAATGGAGTAGTGTATTGGTCCAAGTAGGTTTCCTAAAGATAGAAGACGTGATTTTTCCTTGCTCAGTAAGTGCCAAGGTAACATCCAGGAAATCAACTTGTTTCATGGATGCTTCCACTGTGAATTTCAAGTAACTAGTGGTGGTCTCTAGATGGTGTAAGAAACATGTAAATTCCTCTAGGGTACCTTGCCAAATTAAGAGAACATCGTCTACAAAACGTTTGTAGAACTTAACTTTGTCAAAAGCAGGATTAGTGAACAAATGCTCTTTTTCCCAATTTAGAACTACTAGATTCGCATACGTATTTGCGCATGGGGTGCCCATAGCTACACCCCATGTCTGCAAATACGTCATGCTGTCAAACATAAAGATGTTATTGTTAAGCACTAAATCCAAGAGCTGACAAATTAGTATAATTTTATCAGAGGAGAAGCTGGTATCTCTTACAAGTAGTTCTCTAATTGCTTCCAAACCCAAGTCATTGGGGATGGACGTAAAAAGATTTTTTACATCCAAAGTTATCAGTAGAAATTCATCTGTCCCAGTGTTGAGTGTAACATCCTTAAGGCTGCTTAATAAATCATAGGTATCTTTTAACAGAGTTGGAACCGAGTCCACTACGGGCCTAAGATATTTTTCAAGAGCTGTCGAAATGGTGGCAGTTACCCAATTATTGCCTGATACTATAGGCCTAAGGGGTATAGGATGCACCTGTTTGTGAATCTTGGGTAAGCCTTTTATTGTAGGAGTAGTAGGGAACTCAATATAAAAATACCTATATTCTTCTGGAGTAATTTGTCGGCACATTAGAAGGTCATGTAATGTGGCATGTACATTAGTTATGATGGAATAGACTTTTTCTTGAGAAATGGTGGAATAAGTTTCTTGATCTGATAACATATTTAACATCAAAGTAACATAGTCTGTAGTATTCATGACTATAATATCACCACCTTTGTCTGCAGGTCTAAAGGTGATGTCAGAAAATAGTTTGAACTTCTTTAAAGATGCCATTTCACCAGAAGACAAATTAACATAAGCTATTTTGTTTTTCTTAGTATAAAAGAGTTTATAAAAATCTCTCTCACATGCCTTTAGGAAACAGTCAATACTGAAGGGTAGAGGAGGTGAAAAGTTACTCTTTTTTCTTAGTGACACATATTCAAATTGTGAAGTTTCAGTATTGTTTGTTATAGAGGTGTTTTTAAAAAACATTTTAAGGGCTACATTTCTACAAAAAACACGTAACTCACATAAAACATCAGCCAAGTTACTGCATTGTGCTGGTATGAAATTTAAGCCCTTGTTAATCAAACTAGAATCTGATACACACAAATCATAATTAGATAAATTAACAAATATGTCAGTCACATCCTTTGCCTTCGATTCGTTCCGTATCTCTCTTCTGAATTTTTCCTTTTTCTTGGCCCTCTGCTCAGGGAACGCCCTCTCCCTTGATATTGTGTTTTTATGGGATAGGGTAAAAAACGACTTGCTTCTTGAGTCACTTTAGGTTTTGCGCCTAAGCGAATGTCATTATGCATATTGGCAAAAGCTAGTTGGTTGGGAGGTGGTGTTGCAGAAAAAGCAGTCAATCTAGGAAATTCCATCTCACTGAGTAGAGCAGTGTTATTGTCAGTTATGGGTAAAGTAGACGGAGCTGAAACACCAACAGCTGTAGAGGCAGCATCACTAGTTATAGCATTGTCATTAGTATGTGTTAAAGAAGCTGGCCTTTGCGATTGAGTTTGTACATTATTGTGTCTGGGCCAGACAAAAATCTGACCAGTTTGAAAATCATTAAAATCCCTCTGCAACTTTTTCAATTTGATTTGTTTCAATTTCTCACTGAAAGCATTCACTTGTGAGAAAATAGTTTGCAGTCTATTTTTAGCATAATCTGATTTAAACTTGTCAGTTAAATTTTTGTGAGTTATGTCTATTTCAGTACGTAACTTAGTCTCAAGAGGTAAAAAATATTCATTTAAAAGTGACATGTACCTGAATCCTTGTTCAATATTTAAGTCCTGCCACTTTTTCAAGAGCACCGGATGGTTAGTTCCATAAGATGGCATGCAAAATACACGCATTCCTCGAGTGCGATTCTATGATGTATGGATGCTTCAAGGTGTTGCCTTTGCCAGGCGTACCTTTGTAAAAGGTAAAGCTTATCTTCAAATTCTTTCACAGCTGAGTTGAAGTCAGCAAGGTTTTCTTCAGGTAAGGTGGATGCAGGAATGTTAACTGGCCCACCTAATTCCAAAGCCAATAAAGGGTTAACGACATGGTGCAGCAATCCTTCTGGTATAGCTGAAAATTCCCTCGACTCTGGTCTGTAGTCTAATTCTACATTGGTGGAATCCATTGCGTAGAGCAGTTACCACACAAAAAAAGCAGAAAAAACCAAGAGGTAACTGCAGCTCCAAGAGATCAGGTAACACAGACACAGGCTTTTTACAGTTGATAGAATAACAGGTCTTGCATTAGCATGCATTTTTCTGAAGGTTATGACTTTTGAAACTCAATGCCTGCCATTTAGTGACTTAATTCCTAAATGATTTGCTAGAAAACCACAAATTTTATGAAGAACAAACCAAAAATAAGAAGCAAATATCTATTCATTCTGCTAAAATATGGGCAACTGAGAGGTATAGTTGTCTGAGTTTGCTACCCTTCCCTCCTCACAAAATCATGGTCGAATGGAGCCTCCCTCCCGCAGCCATTCCAATGTCCCATTCCTTTGTTATTTTTCCCCATTTACCATAAACACTGTAATGTGCATACTGCTTTACTTCTGCGATGATTTAGATTTCATTTGAAAGTTTTATTTTGCATTTTACAGCACAAACCCTAATAGATATCTGTTAAACAAAGCAATGCAGTCTCACAATGAAAATAGACTTAGCATTAAAACTTCTCTGCCCTTGAAACTCACATGCATTGAAACAGCATTGAAACCCACATTCAAAGAAAATACATTTTGCCAGTGGCAGATAAAGATTGACTTTGGGCTGTTTTCAAAATCATAGGCCCCTTGAACATGAAACATACACATGCTCTTTGATATACCTTCCTGACTGTATTACATTATATTCCTTGTACAATACAGTACAGTTGTTAGAGGGCATTTTAAATGTATTGTTATGAACATTTTTCCAGTAAACAATGAAACAAAATGCATGCACCAATGACAAAACTGCCCAATTCATAACATTTCCATCATAAAAAGTCTACTCAACCTTCTATAGTCCACCATTATCAGTAAATATGCACAAACTCTGAAGTAGTAAAATCCACATTAAAGAAATCTGTAACTAATAAAGATATTGCTGCTAGCAAACAACTTTATATGTCATTGTTTCATCTACAAATAAAGTGCCTGTTGCCCTTGAAAAATAAATTGCCTATGTTGCATGCATTAAAAAAAATGATAAGCTAGTAATACCGCAATAGGGAATGAATGGCAAACTGACAACAGGTTCATAGTTACTAGGTATCTTTGCCAAAAAGGACTGCAGCATCCACCCCCTTTACAACACAGTACAGTATCAGTAATGAATCTACTTACTGTGGGAGTAGAACCCACAGCCTTCTGCATCAAAAGCAAGTACATTACCTGTTGTGCTATTAACAATGCAAGCAGACTTAGCATAAGCAGCACTAAACTTTTGTTCCCCTGCAGCTCTCAGCTCCTTGAAAAATCTACTCGACACTCAGCTGTATCTCTGAACTTTGCAGCACAAGAAATCTGGAAAAAGCCAAAACGTATTGGGGGGGGGACAAAAGGCCAAAAACCAGGGACACATTTTAAACATTGCTTGTATAATGTTGGAAAGTTGCTAGAATAAACTGCTATGTTATCACCATACATTTCACTGCCACATATTGAACCCAGGGGACCATGTGCAAAACAGTCAGAGAAACATACCACTATGCCAAATCAGAAACAGAGGAAGACAAACTTAAATGGCTACCATTTAGTGAATTCAGTTCTCACCATAGCTGTCAACCTCTTAGCAAAAAACACATGAAAAAATCCAATAATGTGGGAATACAGCTGCCAAACATATTCAGTGAATTCAGTTCTCACCATAGCTCTCAACCTCTTAGCAAAAAATATGTGGACAAAGCCACTAATGGGGGGAATACAGACCCCAAACATTCAGTGAATTCAGTTCTCACCATAGCTCTCAACCTTAGCAAAAAATACCTGGACGAGGCCAATAATGGGGGAATACAGTCCCAAAAATATGGGCAAATTTCAAATATCCATGTTATAAACTTAGACAATTGCTAGAATAAAAGGTTGTTTTACCATGTACTTTCTGAAAAATATGAAGTCTGAAATTCAAATGCCTGTTATTTTTAAACATTTGTTAACCAGGAAACTAGTCTGACTTGGAACAAAACAAAGCCAATTTTCAGCAGAGCAGGGAGAAACACTCCAGAAACATCTTTGTAAGGGATGGGAGGACATGCAGACTCCACACAGAAGGCACCCCAGCCAAGAATCAAACAAGAGAACCTGCAGCTGTCAGGCAACAATGCTACCAGTGCACCACTGCACTACAAACCTTTGCAAGGAAAACTGAAGATACAGAAACCACAGATTTTATGAGGAACAGAACAAATATGAGGCAGAAATCTGCAATAATTTACAAATAGTGGTGGGTAGGAAATTCAGGTCCTTGCCACCTGCATCCAAAGTACAGGGTTCAAGCCTGAGTATCTCTACCCACCACTATGTGTTAACAGGGGCATTACACACACACACACATGCACACACACGCACACACACACACACACACACACACACACACACACACACACACACACACACACACACACACGCACACACACCTGATTGAAGCAGCAAAAAACACCCTTACCTCTCTCCTGATTGAAGCAGCAAAGCTCCATTGTCCGGAACGCGCTCGACCGACTTCAACGCTTCCATGCAAGCCACTCCACCATTGTCTGGAAACCCGTGCTCGACTGCAATGCTTCAAAATCAACTTACCTGTCTCCTGATTGGTCCCGCACTCCCTGCGAGAACCTCGATTGGTCCTGTGTGTGGATCAAGCAGTCCGGAGCTCCTCTGTTCTGTGCGGTTGTCTACCACACAGATTCCTGGGCATCTGCGGGGCAGAAAATACCTTCTCTGTATCTGGACTGCTGACTCAGGCAGTCAGAGTTCGCACAGATTCCTGGGAATCTGTGGGGCAGTCTGAGTGTGTCTGCGCATGCTTGGAAGTCCGGTACTCGTAAAAATAATTTTTTTTTTAATTTTATGTTTCACAATTTTTATTTCATTTGTTTCTAGGTGGGAGGGCTGCAGTCCGATAGCACGATAGCATGAGCCGCCCCTGTGTTTTGCCCTTAATCCATTAAGCTGTCTACTTAACAGATTAAGTCATGGATACAATTTTGCTCACAGAAAACAACCTGTTTAAAGACTTATCTACTTTTTTGTGGAGTACTTAAAATTGTATAGTTTGTCTGATAAAGAGTTGAAAGCACAACTGCAAGTGGTTAAAACTTTCTCAGATTATATAAGAATGTCATTTGGCCTTGATAAATGCGCAAAACAAGGTTTAAAGCAGGAAAGCTGCAGCACAAAGAAAATATCAGTCTGGGACAGGATTGTGATATAAATGAAACTGAGCAGGAGAGAGTGTATACATTTTTGGGAATTGGTGAAGGATCAACAGTAAAGCATGAACAAATGTGAATGAAACTCACTAAGGAATGCTTTAGAAGACTAAAACAAATACCGAAAACTGACTTGACATCTAGGAATAAAGCCTAAGCTATAAATCAGGTTTAATCTTCCTGTTCTAGCTTATCGTTTTGGCATGATTGACTGGTTCCAAAAGGTATTGGATCGGTTGTATAGGAAAACAAGAAAAATGCTTCATACTTATCAAATGATATATAACTATCACTGTATACCAAGATTATATATTCCATATTTTGAAGGAGGTATGGGCCTCTTTGAAATTGATAACATTTATAGATCCACTGTTGTGGGACTGCATACATATCTGCTAACCTTACCTTATCCAAACATTGTAAAAGTTCTAAAATGTAAGTTGAAGAAGTCTAAGATTATACATTCCAATAGTAGTAGGAGCAATAGGTCTAATAAAAAAAGAAGTTATAGTCATATTTAGATACACTGCCAATATATGCAACTCTGAAAGAATTGCAGAAAGAGTCAACTATGGTCGCATTGTGGGTGCCTTGAAGAGCACATTTGGCTAACATCAATATTAATTCATGAACTTTAATTATATCCTGACTTATGAATGGAGCCCATTCCTATCATGGTATTAACAACCCAAAAGACTTGGAGAAATGAAATAGAAAGAAGTCAAGAAAGCCTTAAAACAAAGGCTATACAAATGGTCAGCCAAGGTATTATGTTCTGCCATTTTGAGTATGGCACAAAACTGACAAAGTCTTCAAATGAACATTTTAAAAGAACTATGCCTAGTTCTATGGCATATCTCAAAAATGATAATTTAGATGATATCTGCATAGGTCCTATGGAGATTTCATTTGGATGCATGTTGCTAGATCAGCAGTACTTTCAGCGAGTTCCAGTTCACTGAGACAATCTCACTGAAAGCCATGTTTGGCAAACACTAAACTAAGTTAACCCCCCCAACATTCCCCTCTCTTATTTATATGTATAACATAGTCAGACAACAGTAGTATAAAGAAAAACCTTCATTGTTGCTGAAATTAGATTTCACTGAGTTTGCTTCATACATTCCTCATTCACTGAAGGAGTGCTCAGTCCATTGACATGCTCATCCATAGTGTAACCATCAATGATTATCTAAAAAAATGTATCTCATGCCCAGGTCCAGCAGGTGCTTTGGTTTGCTTATATTTAAATGTATTATGCCATGGCAATATTTTTTAGCCACAAAGGAGGTATTTTCTGTTGGATATTAGTACTAGCAACCCTGCAGCCATAACACTTAAGGTCAGATACAAAAATTGGGCCCCACTCAGTGGCATAGAAGTGTGACAATAGGAGGTACTGCCAGCAATGCCAGGAGAAATAGGGCAGTGGATTTGTAGCATATGCCAGCACAGCAAGCTGGAATTTTATAAATAATTATATGTCATTTGTATATCAAACTGATTTGTACAATTGCTTGTGCTGAAAATGTATTTGTGATATTTGCTTGTGTTAAAGTGTATCAGCAGTGTGCCCTGCTGGAAGGAAAAGAGATGTTCATGCATTATTGTAATTGTCTAAATGTATACATTGTAACAGCATATACTGGAAGTGAAGTGGTTAATCTTAATCCACCTTGCTTTGCAAAATATTCTTGAAATTAAATTACGTTATGGGTTAAGCCATAAAGATGTTATCCCACAGTTTTGAATGGAGACAGAGACGAATAGGTTGCAGCTCCTGTAGGAAGACTGAAATGGTTTTATGGTTTTATGAGTTCCAGCAGCTGCACCACATCTGACCAATGCTCTCTCTATCTGTGTATATTGTAGCACATAGGTGCTAAACCCTGATAGCTTCTAGTGATGGGGGATAGTGTGGGAAACACAGTCAGATGATGAGATGTGTGTGTGATGTCATTCTTTACAGAAATAACGTTTCAATATTAGAGGAGACTGAAGTCTCAGGAGCATTCTGTATTCTGTCTTGGATCTGACAACAAGGACCACTCACCCATCTTACCTTGCTTTAGTCAGTAAGCAGGAACAGTAATTCTTTTAGTCAGTCAGAAATAGATAGTGAGACTAGCTAAATAGAGTTTTTCTATGACTGTGGGAAACTTTCCATTGGTGTTATTTTTAATACTTCCTGTGTCTAAAACTCTGGTGTTTACTGTAAATAGATATTTAATATGTTCATTTTCGTTTATTATTTATTATTAAATATATTTACATTTTTCATTGTGGCTGGTCCTTTTAGAGACACCAAGGAGCATTAGTCCATCTTGCCTTAGTCTATTCAGTAAGTAGGAACAGTAATTCTTTTAGTCAATCAGGAATTGCTTTGAAAGTATTTGCATATATTTATTTGGTGATAACTCTGGCCACCCTGGAAAGACTTGCTGTTTGGTCAACATTACCATTTGTATTAATATTAATTTCACTTAGTATAATTGGGTACCCTTGTAAGAACCTTAAAGTAGCTGGCAGGGGTTCTGGCGGCAGTGATAACTACCTTATACTCTGGCCAGAAGGGGGCACAGCAGGTGAATCTGTGCCGGCCTTTTCCAGGTGTGTGTGTGTGTGTGTGTGTGTGTGTGTGTGTGAGTGTGTGTGTGCAAGTCAGATCTCAAAGATTGTGTGTGTTAGCTGCTTGGAGCAGGGACACAAAGCACTGATTTCACAGAGAGGGCATGGAAGGACTTAGCTTGGAACCCTAGCTAAGAACTCAGCTCTGAGCTGTGCTACTGGGGAGTCTTATTAGGGGTCTGGACAGATATAGAGATGTACCAGCCCCTGGACTGAATGAGTTCCCTGGGTGCTCTTAAGGGAAATTGTGCTATTGTGCTTGATGCAGACAGGTCTGCATCTGGAAATACTGAGTGTATCCATTTGCATTCCAAGTGAATGTCCCTGTCCAGTGTCATTGGTGAGGATTCAGGCTCCTTGATTACTGGCCCAGCGTGGGGATGTCACAAGAAGTATCAAGCCCTGACTAGTACTTAGATGGACAGTGTTTGATTAGCACCTCCTTTGCTGGAGTAGTCAGATGGGGGTGGGGTAGGCATGAGTGACCAGTACCTGATTGTCCATGCTGGTGAAGGCAGTCTGGATCACTGCAATGCCAGCACCTACTGCAGCATATGTGGGTTTTGGTAGTGGCTATGCTTGTATAGTTGTGAGCTGCATGAATAGAAGACTTGCATGTGTGGAGGCACACATGTGCCTTCTGGAGAACAATTGCAGAACTCACAATCATGAGAGGTGGGGAATGTAGTAGCATAAAATGAAACAGACCTTCTTTCCTAGTGGATAATGGCACCACTCTTGGTACTGGTTTCTCACTTCTATGGGGAAACAGATGGACTGATTTGTTTTTAGTCCATTAGAAGAAAGAAACAAAAATTGACCATCTGTCATACTGCAGAGGATAAAATCTGTTTGTAGTGTGACTGAGAAGAGGCATGATGGTCATGTTAGGCAGAGACCCTTAAATACTCATTAAAATGAAAAGAAAAGCCAGATACAAAAATTTCATGAGGCTTCCTCCCAAAATGTTGAAACTGCAAAAACATGCTCTTGCTGCAGGTCAAACCCTTCTTCCACTTCTCCCTAATTTACCCTTTCCAGTAAGATCTGCCACCTGGATCACAGTGTCATGTCTTCTAAGTGAATTATTTCTTAAGGGGTTTGACAATTAAGCAATTCACATAACTTCTGTACTTGTTTGAATAAACGAGTCCATGCTTGACAGGAAAGTGTTGCCAGTCTGTTTATTCATGTGAAATGAAACAGTGTTAGTGATTGTCAATGTTTCAACAAGTTGTCAAGGCCAAATCCATATACGAGATAGTGTCTTTAATGCACTACAATCCAGATTAAAAAGTGCAGTGGACCACTGCCACAATATTTACAGATGTGATATTTAAATCCCTGCACTCCAGCTTTTACTATATCTTGAGGTTTCCCTAAATGCCATATTACATGAAACATAGATATTTCCTTTGTTTAAGAACTGGAAGCTTTGTCCAGACCACACTGCATCATGCCTTTGTAAAATCTGCAACACATGGCATGGAATGAACTCCTTATTAAGTTACTTTTTAAATTACATTTTAAGGAGATTTGTATGCCAGATGCCACTCCACGATTCTCACACTTCAAATATAGACCCTGAATGCCATTCTCAAGGATAGCAAAACAAATCATATGTTGAATACAGACATATCAGAACTACAAAGAAACAGTGTATGATGCTACACAATAGCTACCCAAAAACAATCACAAGGATTTTTTGTTATGCTTGTAATCTGAAAAGCACAACTCAGCAATGCACTGAGCTGATTGTGAACAATTTTACCTATACTGAGACTGAAGATATAGTAAACCTACTGCCAGATAAATTTAGCTCTAACTTTACGTCTTTCTCCCCTACATCTGTCCCTCAAGATATACCTGAAACTCCCTCACCTCCAGCTATCAGACAAGACTAAGTTCTAAAAGTGCTATCAAAAGATAAAAATACTGCAACAGTGGGTCCTGACAATATCCCTGGATGCACCTTAAGTAGCTTGAAGCATGATTTAGCTACACCCCTAACAATACTGTTCAGTCTAAGCCTCCATACAGGTTTTGTACCAAGTGAATGGTGAACAGCTACAGTCATTCCCCTGCATAACAGAGGACCTCCCAGAGACCTAGGCAATTACAGACCCATATGTTTGATCAGCCTTATATGCAAAGCCATAGAAAGACTTTCATGGGATTAATCAATCAGGAATTAGGGAGCCTCCAAACACTAGATCTGTCTCAGACTGGATTCATCAAGGGCAGGTCATGCTTACTTATCCTGATGGATTTTTTTGAAAAGGTCACCAAAGCAATGGATGAAGGCAAAATGGTACACTCCACATACCTCAACCTGGCTAAAGCTTTTGACACAATTCTCCTCTCAGGCATAGTAGAAAAGCTAAATAAAGTGGGAATAAATGCCTATGTCACCCGCCTGGTTGCCCACTGGCTCACATATAGGAAGCAGGACATCCAAATATGGGAACTTTATTTATTTGTCTTTGTTGAGCAGGAAAGTCCAACTGGGCAGAGCCTGTTTTCATAGAAGACCCAGGCAGAAAAGCGCCAACACAGTACATTTATAGAAAAAAGTGAATGTCAGACAATTCACAGAAAAACAACAGTTTTATTTCTCATGAGAAAAACATAATTACAAGACAGGTATATACAGTAAAGTATTTACATCAACAATTATAAGTCTATACAGGTGTTCCAGTTGTAAAATCTTGCATAGTAAACAGAATGATACTGCAGAAGGGAAAACATTATTGTAAAGAAGTTTAGTGCTCTTACATTTCAATAAAGAAAGGTTTGTAAGGAGTCCAAGATACGTAATGAAGTAAGTTATAAAATTATGTATGAAGGAAGATTTTAGTATTGTATAGGTTTGTAAAGATTTCAAGAGATATAATAAAATTATAAAATCATGTGAGAGGGGAGAGAAGATAGTAGTGTATAGGAGTTCAGTGGTAATAACATATGACTGAGAGAACATGGTATAGGACTGGTCGCATTTAGGCTGCCTGTTCCAAATTAGATGCATGAGAGGGATAGAGCAGTGGATGGAGCCAGTTAGAAAAAGAGCAACATGAGAAGTGTTAAGATTCAAGTAGAGGAGGGCAAAAAATTGTGCTAAATAATAAAATGCACTCAACACATAACTCCTCACACCTGAAACTTCTTATTTGCTTATCATCTCTCTCCTGTCTCATTGCTACTTATTTATTAACCTTCTATGAATACCCACTTTACTCTAATATTACTTTTACATCTAAACAAACCTCTACACCTATATTAACTTTCTCTTCTACCCTCTCAAATCTCACAACCCAACCAAAATACCCTCTAGCCAAATACCACAGACCTGCATATATCAAGTTAAATAAATCAAAATCTAGAAAACTAATGGGCAGCTTACACAAACTTCTTCAACCAAAAGATTTTAAATACCTCCACCTACTGCTGGATGGAGACATTAATCCTAACCCTGGACCATACCATAACCATTCTAATACCTACAAAAAACATGACAAAATTCACTCTCTATCTACTACCAAACCTACTAACTCTCTCTATATTGCTCATCTCAACATACAAAGTATTTGTAATAAAACCTCTCAAGTTCATGCCCTACTAGAAATCCATCAATTTGACATTTTATGTCTAACTGAAACATGGCTAAAGCCATCCATCAAAGACAAGGAAATCACACCACCTTGGGTATAACATCATTAGACTTGATCGTACTACTAAAAAGGGTGGAGGGATAGCAATTCTCCATAAAGCTCATATCCAAATTAGTATTATAGATCAGACTCATAGCCCTGATAACAATGCAGAAATACTTACCTCTAAACTTCAAATCAATAGTTCCAAAGCCATTAATATCACATGTGCTTATCTTCCCCCAGGAAATAACATTAACACACTTGAATGCATACTCAATTCACTCCATACCTACCTCCCTCAAGAAACAATTGTCCTAGGTGATTTCAACATTGATTGGTATTCCTGTAACAGGACAAACCCTACCTCCCATATTAACCTCTATGGATTCACACAACTCATAGATAACCCTACTAGAACAAATAAAACCAACAAAAAAGAAACCATCCTAGACTGGATTCTTACTAATACTCCTCAACAAACCTACCAATCTGGTACTCTCCCTGAAGAACTAAGTGATCACTCACTGACTTATATCATTAGGCATAAAACTAACCTACCTTTACCTACCATATATAGAACACTTCACTCAAAAAAACACTTTAACTCTGAACACTTTCTAACCGAATTAATACAATATAATTGGTCTCCTCTAAAATATCTCCCTCTAAACGAAGCAGTCCAACACTTTAATTCCACATTCCTATCTATCCTAGATCACTATGCCCCAAATTGCACTATTAGAACTAATGCTAAAGTAGCACCCTGGCTAACCAAAACCACTAGGCAAAAAATGATCCTCAGAAACAAATCCTGGGCAAAATGGCATGCCACTAAGAATCTAACTGACCACCAAAACTTCAAAGAACTTAGAAACAGTACAAAAAAAGACATCCTAACAGACAAAAAGAATTATTACCTACACTCACAACAAAACTCCAACAAGGAACCTAAAAGATTCTGGTCCACTATTAATAATATTTTATCCCCTGGCCAGTCTATCACACCAAGCCCTGAAGGCTCTAACCCGGAAAGTCCCACACAAACAGCCAACAACTTTAATTCATTCTTTACTAATACTATCCAAACTCTTGCTAGTCACCTATCTCCTGACACCTCTAAACTACCATTCACTACTTTAAAACTACCTCCTCCCTTTCATCTACAACCTGTATCCACCTCTTTTATCTTATCACTGCTTCAAAAGCTAAAACCCACCACTCCTTCTGCTGACAAACTCCCTGCAGAATACCTGCAAATAGGCGCTAAAGCCATTGCCTATCCCATCTCTATTCTGATAAATAGATCTATACAGGAAGGAATTTTCCCAACTATTTGGAAGATATCTCATATCATCCCACTACACAAAGGGGGTAAGTCCAACGACCACTCTAACTTCCGTCCTATAGCACTACTATCACCTATTGCTAAAATCATGGAAAAATGTATTCACAAACAACTTCTTAACCACCTCCTAAATAACAACCTACTTGCTAACTGCCAACATGGATTCAGACCTTCCCACAGTACTACTACAGCCTTACTCTCCTTTACCAACTCCATTAATTATAACCGGAACAATAATATCCTATCATCTTCAGTCTTCATTGACTTATCTAAAGCCTTCGACATGGTTAACCATAAACTTTTTCTGCACATTCTTCAATCCCTCTCACTTGATGCTCCTTCCTTAACTTGGTTTACATCTTACCTAGAAAACCGTCAGCAAGCTGTTCTCTGGAAAAATAGGTTATCTAATCTTCTCCCAATCTCACTAGGAGTTCCTCAAGGCTCTATCCTAGGCCCCCTTTTATTTTCTATCTTTATTAATGACCTCCATTCAGCTATCCCAAACACTATCTGCATACAATATGCTGACGATTCTACTATTATCTGCTCTGCCAATACACAAACCGAACTACACTCAATCACCCAAAAAGCTTTTACCACAGTCGAACAATGGTTCACTGACCGCTGCCTACTTCTCAATCCCAAAAAAAACAAACTGCTATTGTTCTCACCTTCCCACAGATCTACCCCCCTAAACTTTACTCTTACTTCCACTGACAACACCCTTATTTCCCCAGAATCAACTACCAAACTACTAGGAATAACCATTGACAACAACCTCAGCTTTGATACACACATCAATAATACAATAAAATTAGTTAATAAGAAAATTGGATCCCTTTACAGAATCAAAGCTTCCTTACACTAGAATCAAGAAAAACCTTAGCCAGATCCCATCTTATCTCTTCTCTACTATATGCATCTGCCATATTCACTAACCTCTCCAAAAACAACATCAATAAACTAGCAAAATCTTACCATAATATTGCTCGATTTGTAACAGGAACCCCATTTAGAACTCACCACTGCCTGAACCTAAGAGAACTAGGTTGGCTTGAACTTCCTAACCAGCTCCTATTTCAACAGCTCCTAATAGCTCATACAATCCTATACCAAGCAACTAAAACGCCTATACTCTCTAACTTCATTCACCTTACAACAACCTGAAGCATCTACGTTCTTCCAACAAACTACTGATTAATATAACAAAACCTAATAACTCTGCAGGGGACTGCCTCTTTTCCAACTCTGTTGGAAAAATGTGGAATAAATTACCCTCTGACATCACATCTTTGTGCTCTCTCCCACTTTTTAAAAGACAACTGAAAAATCATCTCAACAAATACTGGCTATGCTCCTGCACCAACCCAGGTAAATTTCACTCCTTCCTCTTCTATCCTCTCTAACCTTACACAATTGACTTTATATGAATACTTTTTGACTAATGTAAAAAAAAAAAAAAATTAACCATTTTTTTCTTATACATACATTATATTTGGTTTGCTATGTTGAAATTATTGTTGCCTACTTAGTTGCTTTGTTTGTAAAACTTGTATTACCATTGTTTATGTCTGTTTTATACTTGTAATCTTACCCTTGGAGCTTTTCTCCCCGGGCCTCTACTGAAAATGGACATATATCCAGCTAGACTAGCCCGGTCAACAAATGTAAAATAAAATAAATAAATAAATTGTTCTTTCACTTGACGTCTCAAGCTGGTGATGAACATGAACATGACCAGGATTGGGTAAGGTATTGTTTGAGCTGAATTTTATAGCTTAGGAGTTTGTTAATCATTTTTACTTGTGTAGGGATGGTATTCCAGAGTTTGGAGATGCAACAGGAGTATATCGAGTCCCTCAGTGAATTATTTGCTGTAGTAGTGCTTAGTAGAAATCTATAATCAGAATGAAGGTCCCTTGTGTGAGTATAGGGAAAAAATGCTTTTTTAATACAGGGCAGTGCACAGGATAATATATCAATTTGTATGCCATAACTAGCATGGAAGTAACTTCATAAGCATAACTAAGTATGTTATGTAGTTGTTACGCTCTAACCAGTTTAGCTGCTTTAAGGCTGAGCAGTGGCAAGTTTGGTGTGCAGTGTTGGTAGAAAATTTTGTGACTTTGTTGTAACAGGAGGCTAGTTTGGATTTTAGAGTAGAGGTTAGGTTTGTAATGACAGGTGAGACATATAAGGAGGTTGGAAGAAAATAGGATGAGGCCATGATTTATCCTGCAGAGTCTGTATGGTATTGTTTTGCCCTATAATGGGAGCCTGGTTTCTGGTAGGTCTTTTTAATTGCTTGTAGAATATGTTGATCAAATTTAAGATTGTCATCTATTACAAGGCCCAGTAATTTAGTATGTGGTACTACTTCAATTTTAGTATTATTTGCAGATGTAACTAAGGAAGATTGTTTTTGGTGGAGATAATGTTTTGGGATGAACAGCATCAGTTTTGTTTTATTGGGATTAAAGAGTAGGTTTGAATTTTTCAGGCAGATTTCGATTGAAGAGAAAGAAATTTGAGTGATTTCTTGTAGTCTGGATATTGCAGGGGCTGTACATACTAAAGTCAAATGATCTGCTTATTGCACTATTTTTGCTTAGTATATGGCAGTGTGAAGCATTTTTTTATAAAAATATTAAAGAGAAGGAGCCCTAGTATAGATCTCTGAGGGACACCTGTGGTAACTGGGAGGGAGGAAGAGAGATTCTGTTGCCATTTGTCTGCTGTTGACTTCCAAATAGGTAACTAAGGAACCATTTAAGGGAGGATTGAGAGAGACCTATAGAACAGAGTTCAGTAAGTAAATGTTAGTGTGATACAGCGTTGAAAGCTTTAGATAAGTCTAGGGACACAGTTGACACTAGGTTATCATTGTTCCTATACTGATTTCTAGTGTTTGGTGAAGTGAATAAGGGTGATGTTTGTCCTGTGGTGAGGTCTATCACCATGTTTTTTCCCATAGCTGATTATTTGAATATAGGTGATGTAGAAGCAGAGTATGAATATATTTTCAAGTATTTTTGACAGGGGAGAGGATTGCAATGGGCCTGTAGTTATTAAATTCTGTAGGTGTGCCACCTTTGTGTGAAGGTATAATAAAGGATTTTTCCAGACTAAGGAATGTATTTTTTGGATATAGATCTATTTATCAATATATCAGAGGTATCCAATCACAAAGGCTCCACCTACAGCAGAGTACTATAAAAGTTGCAGAAACTCTACAATCTGTTTTCACCCCCATACTCTGCACCAGTGGAGTACAGGCTTAAGACTTTTAACTGAAGGAATGCTAGGGGCTGCTGCAAGTCTGCTACATATGTATGTACTGAGGTCAATGCTGCTGACCATAAGCCTAGACTGAGAAGGAGAAGAGTGTTCAGGCCCAGGGTAACCTTCCATGGGCTACATGAGAAGGAGATCGTAGAGTGCTACAGGGTGGACAGGGACATACTAAAAGAACTCACAGAGCTCTGCCGACCTCAGCTCAGACCCAGAGCCAAAAGAGGTGTATCCATCCCAGTGGAAACAAAGGTATATGTAGCTCTTAGGATACTAGCTATAGGTACATTTCAAAGACCAACTGGGGACATGATGGTGGTCTCCAGACATCAGCATCCAGGGTACTCCACCAGTTCCTGGATGCCATGCTGCCACATGCCAGTGAGCATATTTATTTTTCCTTCACCCCTGAGGTGAGGGCCAGCAGGATGCAAAACATCTACCATGTAGCACACTACCCTGAGGTACTGGGTGCCATAGACTGAACTCATGTACACATCAAGGCACCACCCAGTGAGGAGGGCAGAATATACATCAACCACAAGGGGTACCACTCCATCAACTGCCAGTTTGTGTGGAATTCCCAGGGCATAATCATGAATATGTGTGCTGGCAGCCCTGGCAGTTATCACAACTCCCATATCTGGCAGGCATCATGGCTATACCAGATGTTTGCTAGGGGGGCATTTCACATGGCCATTTACTGGGGGATGCTGGTTATGCACTAGAACCATGACACCCATCAGAAATGCACACCCAACCAAAAAGAATGCCATAATGAGGCACATGCACAAATTAGGAGCATCATAGAGAATGTGTTTGGGCTGGTGAAGTCATGGTTCTGGTGCCTCAATATATCTGGTGGAGCCCTGCAGTACTCCCCAGCCACATGTGCACACATGTTCACTGTATGTGCCATGCTACATAATATCATCCTATAGAAACAGCTGCAGCAGGATCAGTGAAGGGAAGGGAAGGGATACACAGTCCCCCACCAGTGCCTAGGTCATCACAGCCATACCCACAGGGGGACTCGGAGGAAAAGCCCCCTGAGGATGTCCCTGTAGGCAGATGTAGGTGTGCCCAGTAAGTCCTAGCCTTGGCCAAGAGACAACTCATAGCACATGCACTGACAACCTAGGGCCCTAGGGACTGACACCTTACACCAACTCGTAAAAATGATGCCAGCCATCCCATGCAACCTGTACCTAACCATGTATTGGCTGTGTACTGCATGCCTCAGACAGAGTCAGTCATGAACTTCAGGTCTGAAAACTGCTGCAGTCACAAGGTAAGTCACACACCTATTCACCATTTGCAAGGGGTACTAGAATATGGTAGTATATGTATGGACCTGCTGCATGTATGCAGGGAACTATAGTGGGCTACTGGGCTACTTGGGAAGATCTAACAGCCACTTGGGACAACAGGTACTCTGTCCAGTAGTTTGTACTCCATAACATGCACTAGGCCACATGGCTGAATAGTCCACTGCAATATTCAAGGGGCCTGAGTAACAGAGGGGGTATCACAACAGTCGCACAGCTGTGTATGCCAGCAGAGCATGGGCTGGTCGTCCCCCACCCCCAACTCATCAGTGTACCCATACAACTGCTGTAGCAGTATATCTGCAATGATATATCAGCAGACCACCCATTTCCAGGGCTGTGAAATAGAACCTGACCACAATTTCTATGTGTCACATAATGCAGGTGTGACAATGTTTGTCTGTATGCTGTTGGTTGTGTGATGAATGACACTTCCCTCTCAGGCACCCTATATGGCTCAGTAGGCTAGGGACATTAGTATGGGTGATGGCATTGATGGTTCGAATCTGGCAGTAGCCACATCTTTTGCATTTGAGATAGTCATATGGTGGTATTCCCACAGACTGTCATAACTCTTCAATCTGTCACTGCAAGAAAGCTGGACAAAGTCAGTGGTAGGACAAAGGGCCAAACCTACAGACAAACGTTATACATGTTCTGAGTAACCTAGAACATGGCTAGTATAACAGCAGGTTGCAACAGGTAAGATTAGCTGCAGGATGTAAAGTCCATCATGTAAGTGTGTCAGTAGTTACAACAATTCAGTGACTGCATTTTACAATATATTACCGGAAAACCACAAATGTATGGGAAAAAGAGCAGACATATGGGGCAAAATTCTGGACATTCTGCAAAAACATGTACAGGGAGAGGTATGGAAACTGTCACCCTGTATTTGGTGTTACATCATGTACCCCAGTCGCATCATACCTCTCAACCTCTTAGAGCAAGAAATCTGGCCAAAGTCATGAATAAAAGTGGGACAAAGGTCCACAAATAGGGACAAGTTTTAAATATTCCTCTTACACATATAGAAATTAGATAGGATAACAGATCTTACATTAGCATGAATCTTCTGATGTGTATGGAGTCTGAAACTCAAATGTCTGTCCTTATTTCTTAACTTTAATCTTCAAAGATTTGACACTAATTTGCCAGAAAACCAGAATGTTATGTAAAATGGACAAAAAATTTGAGGAAAAATCTGGATAGTCTGCGAAGCTCTGTACACTTGAGAGGCATGAGTCACATATTAAATTCAGCAAACAGCTAGGGAATGCCTTAGACAATATCAGGAAAGTGCTGTACTGTGGTAACAGGTGCAGCAGCCAATGGTCTACAGCACACAAAATCCCAGACTAGAGTGCAGGTAGCTCTAGCCTGGAGTCACCTTGTAAGTACTGACAGTCACACTGGGCATGCTCCTACACTTAGCTAACTTGAGCCCAAGTCTGTTGCCTTTTCCACCCAAACAGTTGCTATTATTTTATTTATTTACTGCATTTGATTACTGGGAAAGTCCACTGGGCCTGACAAACCCATTTACAGTGGAGGCCCGGGGAGAAAAGCTCCACAGTTATATATACAGAAAATTTTGAAACAGTACACTAAAATTATTTTTGGAGAAAAGCTCTACAGTTATCTGCACAGTCAAAAATTTTAAAGACAATACAGTAATCATATGTAATCAACATTATATACAATCCAGGGAATAATAGACATTTTGGGACATAGCAAGTATTTGTTTTTATACAATGAAGTGAGAGTAAGAGATCTCCAGAGGTGACAGGCAGAGAGAAAGGCTGACTATCTGAAATAGTAATAGTTAGAATAGAGAGAGGAGAGATAGGGAGAGAAGAAGAAGTGTATGGTAGAATGGTATAGGGGGAAGAAGAGATAGTAAGTTGGGAGGGTCAGGTTTTATGGTTGTTGGTATAGCTACAGGAACAAATCCATTGTGAAGTGAGATGAGATTTAAGTGATTTTTTTAAAGGCAATGGGATTAGTTTTATATATATATATATATATATATATATATATATATATATATATATATATATATATAAAGTACAATGATACATAGACTTTCCACATATATCTACATAACACATTTATATAATGTAGACACACAGCACCAGTTAAGGGGACATCCCTGTTATACATATTTATATAGATATGTGTGGGGATGTACAAATGTCCCCACATTCCCTCGGACTGCTGGGGTTATCTCCACTTACACATCACATCAGTTGTCCGATGGAACCAGACCAAGGTTCCAATGATTTATAATCCACTCACCCACAGATCCCTCTGCCTGTGGATTGTCACCCTGTAGACAGACACCAGTGAGCAGGTGGTGTAATATACAATAATTGCAATGCATGCCTTGGACAGGCCATATTATCCCTGGCACATGTCTGCCTATCAAACTGCAAACAGCCACATATGGCCTTACTGGTATCTCTACACACTTAGCAGGGATATTACCGGTATCCCACCCCTATGACACTAAATACAATAATAGTACCAAGCAGTGTCATTCTACAGGCCGCACATATTGTCTAACACAAGGCCACTTTGCGTACTCCACAAGTACTGTGCATGCATAAACATATACAACAAACATAACCTGTGGGGTCATGGGATAAGTACTGTGAGCTGGAATGTGTAATAGTAGACAGGTATGGGGTTCTAATCTCACATCAGCCAACTTATGTGTGTACATATATCCCCTTGCAGCACTATAGGCATGCCCATCTGACCTATCTTTGTGCAATGGTTATACATTTTAAGGCCATGTGACTAGCTGCTGGACTCTACATTGGCATCTTTTACAAGGCCTGCTTATGTCATCCACCATAAGGGTGCTGGCTGACAGTCTAATATCAGATAAACTCTGTGGCTCATGTGATAAATACTGTAAGCTGTAGTGTGTAATAGTAAATAGGTAGATGTTCTAATCTCACATCAGCCAACTTGTGTATGTGTATAAATATATCCCCTTACAGTACTACTGACATGCCCATAAGGGCCATCTCAGAGCAATGGCTATGCATTTTATGAGCATGTGATTAGCTGCTGGTCTGCAAATTGCCCTCCTGCACATAAGCATAACTGATGTCTGCCACATTCTAGATTTGTATGTTCAGAAAACACAGATGACATGTACTGAGGGTAGCAGACCTTGTCACAAAGTATGAATACATGATTATGCTGATTGCCCCCATTGTCCCTGATACACTGTTATACACATGCACCTACTGAGCCATGCACATACACTGCCTTACCTTGCTGACATCATATGTCTACTGTGTCGCCATGCCATCCTGTGCTGCTATATTTCCACCATGTGTCCATTGTCTAACCCTTCAGTCTCCTGGAACAGACACAAACACAGTTCCATGACACACCTGTCAGTTTGTAACAGTACCACCAGTCTAACATCATGCAACAACAATCCACAAAGTTTTATGTATAGTCATGACACATGCCAGCATACAATACCTGTATTAGCCCACAACAAGTGCCATTGCAAAACAATACTACATTACACAAGTACATGTAAAGTAATATAGTCATCCTGTGCATCAGACACATATTTGCATTTCCCTGCATCAATGGCACAGATGGCAGGGATGTGACACAGATATCATCACATGCAGGGTGTCACAGGCCTAGGCTGTGCCAAACAGGTGACAGCATGTATGTGAGTCAGGAAGCGGTGTGGGTTAGATGGGCCATGGAGAGGTGCTGTGTGTGTCTGTTGGTGACCTGCATGCCCATTGTTTGTACTCAACAATTGAAATGTAATAATCTGCTATTACTTTTGTACATACATTTATATGTTTACCATTTTATGTTTATGCTTATGTTTTATTAATCTTTTCAAGTGGAGCTTATCTCCCTGGGACTCTGCTGAAAATGGACATGTATCCAGTTAGACTAGCCCAGTCAACAAATGTAAAATAAAATAAATAAAATAAATGTGACAGTGGTGTTTAAGTGTGTGCGTGTATACAGTCAAGCCCCAGTGCTAGCCCTACACATGTGTATGCTGGACAGCTGTGGACTGTACATGGTAGAATGAACAGTTCATCATCTTCAGCCACAAACATATGAACTGGCTCTGCCAGGAGTAGCACTAGCACCACCATGCCCAAGGTCAGATGTGGTGGTAGTACCTGACAGTGACTACAAAATGATGGGGTTCCCCCACGGGTCCACTCAGGACCACATGGGCTGAAATGTTGTGGTGTGGACAGCACACTTCCCTCTGCAGTGCTGAAGGTACTGCCACTATGGGAGCTTGACCGTGCATGGCCACGTGGACTCCCAGCAGATGGTGTTGCTAACCTTCATCCACATGCCAGACACCCAACACCAACCAGATGATCCAGCACAGACAATGTGTGGTCAAAGACAGTCACTGTCTCAGCCCACCATCTATCCGCTACATCAGTGAACCAATCCAGTGTGTCCCCAATGTGGTGGAGGCAGTCAAGTTGCAGATGTCAGACTGTGCTGCATCCATAACCCTAAGCATCCATATGGTGTTGCATTCAGAATGTGCCTGTGGCTCCATGATAGCCCAAAACATGCAGCCGTGACTTGTGATGTGACACCTGTAACAGGTGGTGGATGGATAGCAGTCCTCCTATGAGCACCCCTGTCCATCCAGCTGTGTGGGACCTCACCAGATCTCTGGCTATGGTCTGTGTCTACACTCACTGATGCCATAGTTGTCACACTGCCCTGTTCAATGTAGCCACACTCTGACCAATATCTGTGGCCTCTGGGGAGTGGGTATGTGTGGGCATACTGACTGTGTGGAGTGACAGTTGTGGCAGAAGAGGGATATCAATCTCTGGAACAGATTCAGCCACCAAGAACCCCACCTTTGCCTCACTATGGCCACCATCATCAATGTCCGATGAGACACTAACATCAAGTTGTGAGGGGGACAGACTCCAACTCTCCAGTTACCCGTGAGACTCATCACAACAGCAGTACATTACTACCTGCAGCATTATGTATGGTAATCCACACAGACTCATACAGATGAGGATCCACAACTGCATTACAAGTCCCACATCTTCGCATCTCTGCTCCCATGTGCAACAAACAAATTCACAACAACATACATAGACATGTCAGGCCCATTATAACATGCACTTCAGCTACATCCAGTTAATGTTGCCAGTACAATACACCTGTAAGGTATGCAATATGACAGTGTATGTGATAGAACTAAACATAAAACCCAGTACACCTATATTGAGAATGATATGCCAGTAGTAGAATCACTGCCTCAGGTATGTATCATCTCCCTGTTGTGTTCGAACAGGCATCTTGGAGTACTTGCCTTATGTATAGCAGGCTGTTTAGTCACTCATAGCTATAAGTGGAAACGTGTTAATGTTTGTACAATTACACAACTATAATTACCCAGTCTATGCACTGTAGTTAACTGTTCCAGAATGGAACATACAAATATCCTACTCTGGCTAAGCACAACAGTTTTACATACGGTAAAATGGCAGCCATTAACTTTCTTGGGGTATATATGATCCTCAAAACAACAGTATCCCACTTACCTGGTACAGGATCAAGGACTTGGGCCATACCTGGCAGACCTATGAAAAGGTGAGGGAGAGGTATTGTCAGCACTGCCAACTGTTGCAGCACTATAAGGTAATTTGTGCATACATCCACATTTACAGTAACTACTGTGATAATGGCTATATTGCTGACATTCTGAGCATGTGTGCACAACTGAACATAAAACTCAAACCCCCCCAATGCAGATAGAACTGACACCCATGTACTGGTACGTATAGCCTGCTACAATGACTGATACAGTATTACACTGGTGAACACAGTAAGCTTACCTGGATGCTCCTCCTCTATGGGCACTGTGGCACCCACCTCCACCATGTATGGCATGATAGATGTCTGAGAGCTGTTGGCTGTTTCTAGGTTCATCACAAATTCCTCTGTGACTGAGAGTGGTTGTTTCATCGCAGGATCTGCACCGGTGGTGGCAAAATCCCTGGCAGCAGCAGCTGCCCTTTATCGTGCAGTATTCAGCATATCTGTGGCTCGCTGTTGGACCTGCTCATAGGTCCTGTCCTGTTGGTCAGTCTGATTGACAGCCCACAAAAGGTCTACCCACAATGCTCTCTGCTGTTCCCAGTTATGCCTACCCCTGGATAGCAAGATCTGATGGTGGTATCTCAGTCCATCCAGTATAATGTCATTCTCCGCAGTTGAGAAGGGTATGTGTCTCCTGTGGTACATGGTTCCTGAAAGACTACAAGAGAGGAACACATTACAGGACCAGATACATGGACATCTACTATGTATGCACTATGGCCTGTACTATCCACTACTCCCTCACACGCCATACCCCACAGTCTGGCAACACACTATGTGTGTGGTTATCACCAAGATAGTTGCAATACTGGAGTATATCCCCGTGTGCAGTGACAGATTCTGCTGTATGTTCCTACACCCATCACTGCAGTCTACTGTGGTGTGTCTCCTATGGGCAAACTCACACTAATATGTTATGCAGCCACTGTCGGACAAATAGCAGTGTGCTATTAAAATGACTATATGGGGACAGTCCAACAACACCAGTGTGCCACAGTGACAGAAAACAATGCAAACCTGCTGTAGTATATGTTCCCTGTAGGCATCATACCACTCAGCTATACAGATGTTTGCAGACACTCAAGATGTTTTCCCCGTAGTCTAGGTCATTTTCACACAAACCTGTGGATGTCTGACAAATGGTTGCCCAATCACTGATGGCTGATATCAGAAAATAAAGACAGACATCTGAGTTTCACACATCATATCCTTCAGAACACAGTTATGCTACAGTATTATCAGTTTAGTCTATTCATGTTCTTACATTATACAAGCAATACATAAACACTGTCACTGAGTTTGGGCCTTTGTCCCCTGTTAATTAGGCTTTGTCCTGAGTTCTTGTTATAGAAGGTTGACAGGTATGTTAGACATAGCTCTCAACCAAACCGGGACAAATGTCAACAGAAACAGGGACTTAGCCAGAGTACATCATGGACATTCAGGGACAGTTTTACAATGTTAGAAATAATTATGTGAGGCATGGACAGAATGACAGGAGCTGAATTACAGTACATTGTTTGACGTTACAGGGGTGTACACCCTCCCTTATTGTCACTATGAACTATGTGTAATCCACTAGCTTTCCTACAACAGCTGACTGTTGTAGGTGGGATTGACAGGGACAGAGCTGAGATGTGATTTAAATCAGAGACAGTTGACAGGAATGCCTTTAGGTGTAGGATAGCAGAGTATCAATGACATGTCATTACCAAAGATCTAAGGCAGGCTTACTGCTGTAATCCCTATTCCCCATATCTCCATCCACCAGTCTGCATCCTGGCATACAGAGAAATCTATTACATACCTGGTAGAGTGCAGTACTCCTTTGTTGGACTGCACTTGCAGTAAGCTTTTGATAATACACTCTCTGTGTGTGTTAAGTCTCATACAGACCTGTTTCCCATAACCAGCTGTTTGCTTTTTTGAGTACTGCTCATTAGCTGTTAATTGAATCTGCACCAATCTGTGGCTCAGAATTCCTAATTGGAGCCAAAACATCTATATTGCACTATCATTAGCCAATGGCATGCCACCACATGGCAATATATAAGCCCTTTGTGTAGGCCTTGGCCCCTTTCTTAGTTTTTGAGATGGACATTACTGACTACAGCATCACAGTGGGTGGGTACAAACACTGTCTGCAGTAGAGATTTCTGAAGTATGTCCACAGTTTGCCTCATATGTATGGTCAGCATCCCATCAAATTGTGGTCATCTGGCATTGCACTGGTAATCATTGTGGGCTGAAGTCAGTAATGGAAGAGACATGTGTATCACACTTCATACCTGTCAGACTATGTATGCTACTACAATAGCTGTTATTCTGTCAACTTACTATCTTTGTAAGGGCAAACTGTTACACATGTCTCAATCTCTGGGCCTTTACCCCCCATTAAGTATGGCTGTGTTCAGATCCCTTGTTCTAGGGGGTTGGGGGTATGCTAGGCCTGTAGCAGCTACCTTTACATACAGCTGTGTATGCTACAGGCTTCAGCTGCTGCTGCAGCCTACAATGCATAGGGGGGAGTGTGAAAACTTTGATGGACATCAAGTTGTATTTGTAACTGTGTCCACTGTGTCAGGCCTGTTGCTACAGGAGAGCCAGGGTAAGGGTGTTCTGTACAGTGCAATCGGAACATGTGCTTAAGGTACATCTGTTATGCAACAGTGCGACTAACGAAGTAGTAGGCAACATATAGTTAGACTATATGGAGATATACATTGTGTCTCTGCCTGCAGTCCTTTGTCTTGCAAAACTGGGTAGCAGTTAATTAAGTAGCAGTAACCTGTGGGGAGTAAGATTGCATGACTCAGTAATTACTTGCTGTCTTCACAATAACGTGATTGAAATGCAACGCAACACTGGATTTGAACACAGGACTGTGTGTGGCAAAATGTACTACATGTAAGGCATTTAACAGACTGAGCTACTGAGACACTGTACATGCATGTCTAGTTTCAAGATATATGTGCACATATACAGGCTGTGGAACACATTTCTACATTCATGAGTATGTGCGTGGCTTTATATGGTTGTATTTTTGCACCATGGCCCCAGTTGTACGTGTACTTTGCCATTGCTACCTTAGCAGGTGTCTTTCTACAAGTTGCTGATAAAAGGGCACATATACCTGCTGTCACATACCTCACTTACATGCATTAGTATGTCTTTATTATTATTTATTATTGCACCAGTGTCCAGGGCACACATTAGTTTTTTATTTCAGTTACATGTATAATGACTGTAAGCAGCAAGCAGTAGGTTTTGCTGGAAACACCTATTTAGCCTAAAGCCTGGGTAGTGTGGTGGGTTAATGCAGTGTGCTACAGTTGAGGGGGGCCTGTGTTTGACACTTTGCAGAGGTGTTTGTGCTCTACATATGAGTAATAATGTAATAGACATATATAGTTATTTAAGCTGAGCGAAGTAGCACTGCGCACTGGTTTGTGCTAAAAAATGTAAAGAAAAGGAGGTGATAGGAAAGTGGTGAAATTGGGGCAAGCTGGGGGTAAAACAATGTGAAAGGCAGGTAGGGATGTGCAGGACGGGTATGGGAAAGAACCATAGCTATCGATTTCTTGTCCAGCAACGGCTGTGCATTTGACAGGTTTTGTAGAAGAATTTGGACTCTCAAACCCCAGACAAAGGAGTGAGGACAACATAAATGTGTTGTCAAGCCAACTGGACCAAATTAGTTGTGTCCAGTGGACACATGTCCAAAATGGAGAACTATGTATGGGGCAATATTTTTTTGTGGGACAGGTGCCCATTTTTTTTAAGGAGAGAGTGGAATGTTGGGGAAGGGACAAAGATACATGTGAGGAGATAAGTTTGGTAGGAGAGGATGCAATAGCAGACAGACAAGACAGCAGATGGTGTGTGACACATGAGGGGGTAAACACCTTGGATGGGGAGAGTATTGTGCAATTGCAGTTGCATGTGCCGCAGCTGGCAGTAGCATGACTGACATCCCCACCCATGGGCAGTCAACACTGCTCCTTCACTGCCCTGAAGGTGGCTGTGCTGGAGGCTGGGTGCCAGGGCCAGCCTCTCCCACTGGGTTCAGTGTGCCCTCAATCTGGCACAGGTGGTGTTCATAGGTCCGATGAATGATCCTGCACACCATGACCAGCAGTAACTCTTGGGTGACTGCAGCCCCTCCGCTACCACTCCCAGGGTGAGTTTGGGCCCCATCCCTTGAGGAGGTTCCACCCAATGCCACAGGTGGTGCAGGAGCAATGGAGTAGGGGTACCACTGACCTGGGCTCCAGAAGTGCTAGGGCCCAGTACCATGGCCAGTTGAGGCAAGGTAGGCAGATCACCGGGAACCGGCCTAACTTGACATGCTGTGTTGATGGCAGTGTAGCAATAAGTATAAGTTAGTTATGAACAAAACATAGTAATAGCAGCATGCCAGAATAGTAGACTTAACCCAATTACATATCAATGCATATTTTGCTAAACACAACAATAAATGACAGAACAGTCAGTATGTTAACAGCATGCCAATAACAGTTACAGCATAAGGTCAACAAAATAGGTAATTCAACAAGATATGTTAATATGCAACCATTATAACACATAACAATAACAATAAACATGCCCCAAAGTATAGTTAATTTAACAACATATGTTAATAGTAAACCATAGCCAATGGATAACAATATTAAATAAATGAAGAGAAGAGGTGGGGGAGAGAAAAATAGTCCATTAGCACCATTATAGGCTTTTTACTTGACAACAGTACTACTACCTACTCTATGGGTCTGTCCTGTCTTTATGTGTACAAGTCCCTTGTGGCTGCTGTAGTGCATACATACCTCTCAAGTTATTCACATGGGACATTATGGGCCAAGCAGTAACAACTGCAGGTACACAACTACACAGAACACTTGCACATTAAGTGGACCTATATAACTACCAAGTTGTACTGTGGGCTGACGTAGTGATACTTTGCAATTTAGGTAATCATTTCAATGGTAATCCTGTGACAGACGTATTATGTACTACTAATTACATTATGTGACAGTGTGATACTTGAGAGACATGTATATGTACAGTACAGAAACTAAACAACTATCATGCCTTGCTTGGCAGGCATGGGGATAGAACCAAACAGCAGTGACTGCAGAGGACATCTGCATGGAATGTATAAATTGTCTGCAGCAACTTTTAACAGACACTCCAGGCATACAGTCATGCCAAGATTACACATTTTATTTATTTCATTTTAATTTGTTATCATTTAATGTATTTCCTTTATGTTATGCTGTGTTTTAATATTCTTGTTAATGATTTTAACAGCCTGTGACATCTAAACACACAATTATTAACTCAGAATATGAGGCTACCTCACCCATTTACATGTAGTTCCTGTGGAGAGAGAATCTGTAACATTATGTGACTGATACTGTAATATGTAGTGCTATATAGCACTGAATTTGAACCCTGGTCTGTGTGTGGCAAAATGTACTACAGACAAAGCATATAACAAACTGAGCTACTGACTCACTGCTAATTACTGACTGACTGATATTTGCCTAGAGCTCACCTGGAGCCAGTATATGACCTGGTAGTACTATTACAGTTTTATACCAGACTGCAGTGACAATAGAACACACATGCATGAAATACAAGCATGACAGAGATAGTAGGCAATCTATACATTTGTATATAGAATGCAGGTTTACACAATATATTGTTATTGGTTTGAAATATCTGTGAAGTCAACAAACAATATCAGAGCATGGCATGGGATATTTCACCCATATACCTTGCTTACCAGCTGTTTCTGGATAACAGAGCATCATGTGAACAATATTGGCCTATAAATAGCCTTGAACAGCACTGTATTGTTAAACAAGACATTTGGCAGCCATTATATTTGCATTCTACAGCTATTACAGTGTTATACTTGACTGCTGCACCTTACCTTACAGCCTGAATGCATATAGTTGGACTGCAATGGTTAAAACAAGACAATCCTGATGTGCACAATTTACCTTGGTGTTATTGGAATTGGTTCATGTGTTATTGGAGATCAGTTGGCATTATTAATTTCCTGAAGAAACAGTTCTAATTCCACACTTACTGCACTACAGACTTTATTGTATCTTTCCAGTATTGTTTCATGTTTTTATTAGACAAGAGTTGTCATTTTTCAAGTCTTGCAATACACCTCTACTTCCACAGTTATTGGACTACAGGCTTTATTGTATATACTTTAATGCAGGTAATGGTATTGTTTCGTGTTTTTATTGCACTACAGTTAGCATTATTCTTTTATTGCAGTACAGCTCTAAGTCCACATTTATTGCAATGCAAACTTTACTGTATATACTTTATTGCAGTTAATGTTGTACCCTTTCTTGCTTATTACAATCCAGTTAGCATAATACATCCGTACTCACCACACTTACGGTGCAACCTGGCTAAGCACCCGACAAGTGCCCTCGATGTTGCAAGCCCTCTCCTCTGCAGCTGTTGGGAGAAAAACACACCATTATGCATACCAGTTTAGCAGACATTCAGATCAGATATTGGTGAAACAGAGGTAAAAGTACTTTCCCTGCCCAAGCTTCTTGGAGCCAGGTGTCAACATGGTGCTGATGACACTGCTCACCTGTGCGGGAGATACCAGTAGCACTGGTGAGTTCCCTTCCAGCTGGTCCCAAGCCTCTGCTTTGCACTCTGAGCCCTGTAAACCTCCCTGCAGCAGCCAGTCTTCATGTTTTTTTTTTTACTAGGAGTCTGACCACGACCCTGGACTCCAGAATGCCTCAATGCTGCACCTGAAAGTGTGAACCCTCACCAACGCCTGCCATAGTATCTTTCAAAGACAGAGCTCCAATGGATTATGGCATTGGGAAACATTTAAAAATGCGGCACATCGCTTAGCAGTGCACAAACCAGCCAAGCAGAGCTGAGCAGTGTATAAACATTATCAGCCATTATTGTGTTTATGTGATACTTAGCAGGTCTTAGCAGAGATTAGTGAAGTGCGGTGGGCCAGAATTTAAAAATAATTAGCACAATTTATATTTCAAAAATAAATGTGTATTTTCCCTTCCATGTATTTAAACCCTGCACTTACTGCTCATGAGGCTATACATCTACCTGTTTAGCTATGAGGATATGTGGAATTCTGCTATACCTTTACATATACCTCTGAGTTACCAATAAGCACTGATAAACACTGTGCAGTGCCATGCAAACCCACTCAACTACACTTAAACATTGACCTTCAAAGAAATAATTAAATGCATCAGGTTTCTGTTTTTAGATGTCTGGCAAGTGTCTTGGCACTGCTTAGCATTGCTGTGCTATGTGCTGCCCAAACTTTTTTTTAAAATAATAAATAAAAAAAATAAAAAAATCATTGGAATAAAAGAATTGGACAGGGCAGGGAGTGACTTACTCATCTGTGGACACAATTGGCACTACACTCCCTACACTGATTCAATAACCATGTTCGATGGCTCACCCTTGGCATTGCTCCATGATTAATATGCTTGACGCTCTGCCGAGAAGGAACCATGTACACGGACATGGTAAACATTCCATGTAGGCTCACACTGTGCCTATATGGATTTTATTAAATCCTGGGGCATGTTTATTTATTTTGAAAACATTGTGACTGCCTAAGGTTCAGGTCATGGCTGAAAAGGATATACTGACCACTACTCATACCTGGTTATCAAATTAAAGAAACAAAGAGACCATATGTCTTCTATAGCAAAACTGCTTCTGAGAAATGTTCAAAAAAACTCATCTGAGTACACAGACTACAGCCATGATTTAGAAACAGGCCTGACCATGAGTTGTAAGGCTTTGGATTAACCAGGAATGAGGAAACAACTCTTTATGATCTTATTTGCATGCCTCTTACTTATGCTGTGATTACCACAAGTGGTAAAAGACCTTTTTCTGTTGCCCTTGCAGTAACACACACACACACACACACACACACACACACACACACACACACACACACACACACACACACACACGCTCTCCCTTTACTATGTTTATACCTGTACATACACTCACACATGCAGCTGCATGCATACACACATGCACACACCCCCAAACACTAGCTGTCTGATAAACTCCCCAGAACCCTTTGACACAGAGAAAACACTGGAGACCAGTTGGAAGTGTTCTGTTCAGATGGTAATTTTTTTATACTCTCCCCTAGACCAGCCTGATGGCTGAAGGGTTTATAAAGAACAGAGTGTAGCATATGAAATTGATAAGATAGCAGAAATTGGGGAAGTCCAAGCCATTGAAGAGAGTTTAAAGAAATGTAGTGGTGTGAGTTGCATGGGGAGTTAGTAATGAATCTGGCTATTTTATGGTAAGTCTGTTGGAGTTTGTTTAGAGTGGAGGCCTGGATATTGGTAAGAACTGGGGCAGTGTATAAGAGGGAGGGAGGAGGAGTGCTTGGCCTAGGGTAAGTCTAGATTCAGGGGTTAGGAATTTTTTGTTCCGATATAGCAGACCTAGTTTCTGGTTTGTTTTTTTTATACATTGGAGTATGTGTAGATTGAACTTTAGTTTGTCATCGATAATGACCCCTAGGAGTTTTGTGTAGGTTTCAGGTTGGATAGTTGTATTGTTAGAAGATGTAATAAAAAAGGAGGTTTGTGATGAGAAAGAGAATGGGGAAGGAAAAGTAGGAGTTTGGTCTTTTTGGGATTTAGGATTAATAGGTTGTGAGAGAGCCATTGTGCAGTGGATAGTAGAGCCTGTTGGGTCAGGGAGTGTAGTTCAGGAATGTTATTTGAGATGGATATAAGTGTGGAGTCGTCGGCATACTGAATAAGGGAGGATTCTTTCATGAGGTGTAAAGTTCATTGGTGAATATGTTAAACAAAAGGGGTCCCAAGATGGAGCCTTGGGGAACACCAGTGGATATGGGAAGGAAAGGTGAGGAGGATGAGAGCCATTTGACAGATTGTTCCCTGCCAGATAGGTAACTATTAAACCAGGCAAGTGCGGATGGGGGATAGGTGGAGATTTGCGAGTTTGGATAGTAGTAGAGGATGAGAGACAGTATCAAAGGCTTTGGAGAGATCTAGGAAGAGACAGGAAATGAGTTTATTGTTGTCTAGGGCCTCTGCAATGATATGAGTGAAGGAGAGGAGGTCAGTGGTGGTGGTGTGGTGAGGACAAAATCCATGTTGGGTAGGAGTAAGTAAGTGGTGTGTGAGGAGTTGATTGAGAAGCTGTGAGTGAATACATTTTTCTAATATCTTGGAGAGGGGGGACAGAATGGCAATGGGTCGGTAGTTTGAGAGGTCAGTGGAGTTTCCACCTTTATGAAGAGGTATAGTGAAGAAAGATTTCCAAAGGGTGGAGACAGTTGATTTCAGAATAGATCGATTAATTAGCATAGATATAGGATAGGCAATTGAGTCAGCAGCAAGTTTGAGGAATGCAGGAGATAGATTGTCAGTGGAAGGAGAGCAAGGTTTTAACTTGAGTAGTAGATTTGATGTAAGTAATGGGAACTGGCTCAAAAGAAAACAAAGTTGTGTTAGTGGGACTTGGAGGGGTGGGTGTCGAAGTAGAGTTTGACTTAGAGGTTACTAGATTTTGGATGGAAGAGATAAAGTGTTTATTCAGGAGGGTAGCTGTTTCCTGAGAGGAAGAGTTACGGTATGGGGAGGGATTAGATGGCTTTCCAGGATAGAGGATGTTGTTGAGAGATGACCAAAATTTTCGAGGATTGGATCTGTTGTTAAGCTGAGCAGAGCTGTAGTATAACTTTTTGTCATTAGTTGTATGTTTTTTGCAAGGTTCCTCAATTGCCTGTATATTTGAAGAAAAGGTGGTTGTTTAGTTTTAGTCCAGGTTTTCCAAGCATGATCTCTTTGTTTCATAAGGGACATAGTCTCTTTGGCGAGCCAGGGAGCATGGTTTGATTTTACTCTGATCTTCCTAGAGGGAGCTAAGGAGTTTAGAGTATTCATGAAGATGCTATTGAAAGTGCTTACAGCATCATTTAGGGGGAGGTGTTTTAGGATGGACCAATCTATGTTGTGGAGAATGGAGTTAAATTGGGGTGAATTGAAAGTCGATAGTTTTTGACAGTCTTTGATAAGGTGGGGTTTAGGAATATGGGAGTAGTGTCTTAAGATGGTGGTAGGGAGATGATCACTGAGGGAGTCAGGTAAGTAGGTGGGACTGTGGTATTGGTGGGGGGAATTGGAAAGGATCCAGTCTATGATGGAGCTGGAAGTGGAATTTTTATGGAAGTGAGTGGGAGATGTTATAAGTTGGTGGAAGCCAGGTAGGTGGATACTGAGTTGGGGGGAGTCAGTTAAGTTTGGACCAATCAATGTTGACATCACCAAGGATAAGTGTCTCATATGGTATGTTGTGGGAGAACCAGGATAGGATGTTTTCAAGAATGGGCAGATTGTTACCAGAAGGAAAGTAGATAGAGGCAATTGCAAGTTTTTTGTGGGGATTCAGATGGCAGTTAAGGATGATGATTTCAGCTGGGAGGAAGTCAGGTATTGGGGAAGGGTATGGTGAGAGGTTAAGATTGTTTGAGTAGAGGATGGCCACGCCACCACCTTTATTTACAGGTCTATCAGATCAGAAGATATTATAACCTGGTGTGAGTATTTTACTATTTGAGATTTGTGGCTTGAGCCAGGTTTCAGATAGGGAGAGGATGTGAGGGGTATTGAGAGCTACCCATGAGTGCAGCTCAGTGACTTTATTTGATAGACTCTGAATATTCAATGATTAAATAGTTAAGTATTTGGAAGGAGATGATTGTTGTGACTGAGGTTGGTGACTGTTAGAGGAGTAAGATGGGGGCAGTGTAGAGGTAGTTTTGGGGAGAGAAGAGGGGCCAGGGTTGGCATGGATATCTCCAGAACAAAGTAGGTTTTTAGTGAGGAGAGAGTGTGTAGTAGATGCTAGATGGAGTTTGTATAGTTTTGACTTAGCTTTGTGGGAAGTTTTAAAAACCTGTATTATGCATGGTTTATATATACTTGAGGTAGAGGTAGTAAAGAGATTAGGGGAGATAGTAAAAGATGAAGTAGTTGGATATATGTTGTATGAGTGAGAAGTTGGTGGACATAGGAGTGGGTCCGAGAGATTGGAGTGGTAAGAGGTGGAGATAGAGAGAATAATGAGTAGTGTAGAAGATATTAGAAAATAATACATGGAATAAAATATGATCAGATAGAGTAGGTAGAGACAGTGGTATAGAGGAAGTGGTGTTGACAAGATTGACAGATTAGTAAGGTGGTTGTGGCAATAGGCAGAAAGTGGAATTGTAGTGGCTAGTGGGACAGGAAGGAGAGGGATAGTTAGGTATAAAGATAATTGTAATGGGGTGGGTGGAAATGGGGGTACGGTAGGGGAGCGAAGTGAGCCCGAGTGTAGCGAGGGCAAACGGAGTGGGGCTAGCACCCTGGTCAAGATGAAGTCATAGAAACAATCAGAAAATAATAGTGAAAAACTAGCTTGAGAGACAAGGATATAAAGTTTCTAAAGGTATAGTCACCAGAAATAAAATAAAAAGAAATAAAATATGAGCAGAAGTAGGTTTACAAAAGGACTCTGGCCTCAAGCTACACAAGTAGATTTACTTGAAGCAAGCCCAGTGCTGTATGGTTAAAATAAGCTACAATAGAGAGGGGCTTTGGAGGGGGAGAGAGAGGTATTACTAGCAGCTAAAAGCAGGGCAAAAAATAAAAAAAACATTAATATGTAAGAGTTTGAAGACAGTTAAACAGGGCAGGTGCACTAGGAAAGGCAGTTATGAGTGAGGCTAGAAATGAATTCAGGGAAGGGTAAAGTACAGAACAGGAGAATATACACAGAAACAGTATAAGGATAGTGGGTAACCAAAGAGAAAGGATAGGAGCTGCTGGCATCTGCTTTTTTTGGTGACTAGCAAAAAAAAAACACTGTAAATTCTTGTTGTGCTTATAAAGTCTAGCATTAATTAAAATATTAGCTTATGTAGTAGTTATTTACTGGGACACATACTTCAGTGGTATTATTTTAAGCTTAAAATGGTGGCTTCCGGACCAATAGAGTTGCAGGGTATCTGTTAAGGTCCTCAAACCTGTGTTGCCTGTACTGTGGCCAGGAGAAAACCACAGGGAAAAATCCACTAGGGCTATAAAAACAGGGAGGGAGATTAGTTATGAGCAAGTAATTCTGGAAAAGAGCGAGAGACAAAAATACCATGGGTAGAGAGAAAAAAAGTAATACAGGTAGGCAGAGGCAGTATACCTAGCATTAATTTCCATTGTATGAGTGTCTTACACACATAGCTAGCTAAGAACACAGCAGTGTTTACACCTATGCATAAAGTAATGCAGAACAACAGTAGTTAACAACAGCACAGTGTAGACATACACAAGGCAATAATTCACAAAGCAGGAAAACAGAAATTCAGGATACTGAGGACAAGAACAATTGGTACACTTTCAGGAAATAGTTCTTCCTTTTACTTTAGTACTACACCAAGAAATTACAGTGAAAATACTACAGATACATCTAAATGTGAAGTTAAGGTGCTGGTGCTCCTTGCAACTAGAAACTTGGTAAATATTCACATTTACAGTTTTCTTTCATTAAAAAACAAGAAATAAGATGAGTACAATTCAAACGCTAAGCTACCTGTGATCATAAGGTGCTGGAGCTCCTTGTGACAGGGCAAACAGACTTTAAATATTCACAAAACTAGAGTCACGAAAAAAAGTACACCAGAGACTGCATATGCAAGCAATATTCATCTCAATATAATCACAAAATACTATATAACCTAAAGCAGATAAAGCAACAGAATAATCACCAAATATTGTATGATTTAAAGCAGTTAAGGCAACAGAAAAGACATCACAAAACACTTAATGCCAAAGAATCAAAATTTTACCCTACACAGAGCAGCAGATGCTCAGCAGCATGAAGGGGAAAGAAGGTTTCAAAATGGCTCCTGCTGTTGTGAGGCACCTATGAAGACTAGGAAGAGGAAGTGAGGTGAGGGGGAGGGGTAATGACTAATACTGGGCTGGGCTAGCACCCTGGTCAAGATGAAGTCATAGAAACAATCAGAAAAAGATAGTGAAAAACTAGCTTGAGAGACAAGGATATAGTTTCTAAAGGTATAGTCACCAGAAATAAAATAAAAAGAAATAAAATATGAGCAGAAGTAAGCTTACAAAAGGACAATGGCCTAAAGCTACACAAGTAGATTTACATGTACATTGTTTATAAAGTGATAATTAGTGGGGAAACCCTTTTCCCCAAAGGGGATAATGATGCATTTCTTAGCATTCTGTTTCAGGGCATGCTTCTAGCACCAGTCATTAGTTTGGGAAAGGCCCTCTTGGAGGATGTTCACATCACTAAGGGAATTTAAGAGAGCACCCAGCTTGCAGTCATCTGCAAACTTAGTCAGCCACAGACCATTGGTTTTGACTTGCACCTCAGAAAAGTATATCCCAAATGGAAGAAGCCCTAAGACCGATCCTTGGGGTACACTGCTCATTATTGGTCTGCTACTGGAGGTGGCTTTCTCTGTTTTGACTGAGTGGGTTCTATCAGTGAGCCAGTTAGCTACCCATCTAGTAACATACGGATTGAGCCTAGCTGGGAGAGTTTATCTATTATGGCCAAATGGGGAATAGTTTTGAAGGCTTTGGCTAGGTCAAGGTAGGTGGTGTGCATCATCTTCCCCTTGTCCATGGCTTTGGTGACTGTTTTTAAGAAGTCAACTAAGTTTAAGAGGCATGATCTCTCTTTGACAAAATCAAACTGTGTGAGGTCAAGCGTTTGGAGATTGCTAATGTCTTTCTTTATAATGCATTCCATGGCCTTGTAGATCAGGCTAGTTAGGCTGATGGGCCTATAATTGCCTGGGTCAGTGGATGCTCCACCTTCGTGTAGAAGGATGACAGTGGCTGTCCTCCATTCAGCTGGGATAAAGCTGGTGCTCAAGCTTTGGTTGAATAGGGTGCCTAATGGAGCTAACAGCTCATGCCTGTGTTGTACATGAACTTAGGCACGAGCTAACAGCTCATGCCTGAGTTCATGTACAACACACCCAAGGATGTTGTCAGGTCCCATGGAGTCTGTATTTTTTGCCTTTGAGAGGACATTAAAGAGTTGCTCCCTGGTGATGAGGGGGAGGGGGGCAGGTGCTGGGGATGTCCTGGTTTACTCATGGGGACAGGAGGTGAAGTTTTTACTGAACCTGTCTACCAGCAGGTTGGCTATATCTACAACTTTTGTGTATGTGGTATTCTTGACCACCAGTTCAGAGCAGATTTGGGTGTTAACTTTGAGATTCCAGACATATGTGAAGAAGGCCTTGTGACTGTCCTTAGTAGATGTGGCCAATTTGGACTTGAATTTAGCCTTGGAAGATTTCACCAGTGACCTTATTTGCTTGTTCAGACAAAGGAGAGATTGCTTGCAACTTGGCACCTGCGCCTTCTTCGTCCTGGACAACAATTTTTTTCCCTTTAATTATAGAGTTTGTTTATTGCTTCTGTCCACCAGACAGGTTTACTCTTCCTTGAAGATGATTTGATCCTGTCAGGTATTGCTGAGTCCATACAGCTATGTAGGTGCTCATATAGTTTTTTGGGTGTAGGCTTGGACATTAGTGCTAGTTCCAACTGAAGGGATGGTAGCTGTGAAGCTGCTTATACCTGCTCTCAGGAGATTGTAGTCAGCTTTTGAAAATTTTTTTTTGTCTGAACCTGATTGGGGGGGGGGGGGTCAGAGGAGATGGTGACTTTAAAAGTGATCGCTTTATGGTCAGATCTTACCAAGGAGGATGACAGTGTAGAGGTGTTACAGTGGCTACTCATGTTGGCTAGTACTAGTTCCAGGATATTTTCACCTCTTGTGGGGGTGTAGACCAGCTGATCCAATACATTATTGTTGATGAAGTTGAGGAATCTCTGGGCATTCATGTTTGGACTAGAATAGGTCTTCCACTCTGTGGTTGGGTAGTTAAAGTTACCCAGGATCAGGGTAGAGAGTTGAATCTTGATGGATTCAAGTAAGTCTAGATAGATGGAGTGGGTGTCCTGACTCATGGTTGGGGGTCTGTAGCTAGCTATGATTTGAATAGGTGTTTTGTCAACAGTTAACTGCACTTGGAGTGTCTCCTATGCATCATACTGTTTGACCAGTCTGGAGGTGTGATGTCTTTGATAAATATTGAAACTCCACCTCCTTTGGCTTTGTAGCCCTCCATTTGGAGTCTGAAAGTATGGTATGATGAGCAACCTGGTAAGGCTGGGGTGGTCTCTGCAGTTTTGAACCAGGTTTCAGTTACTGCACAGGTCTGAGTGACTGCACAAATGTCAGCAACCTCCAGGGTGAGAAATGCTTGCAATGAGTGCAGTTTCATGCTAAGACTCCTAGTGTTTAGCAACATGACCTTTACATTTTAATTTAAAATAAAATTTCATGCTCATGACTTTGCCTAAAAAAGGCACTATGGGGAGGCATGATCCTTTGTCAGAAGCCTGAAGCCCAGAGGAGACAGATGAAGGCCACCTCTGGCAAAGCACTGTGGTCTGTCAATCACATCCTCCTAGGCTTCAAGGACTGGATCCCCTTGGAATGACACCAGAAACTAAGCCAATTGTAAAAGTCAATCATTTTCTGTTTGTACTGAGGCAACATTATGGGTGATGGTAGGACGCTGTTTAAGGCTAGGGACATACCTGCCTGGGAAACATATTCAGTGAGCTCAATCATGTCTCTCTTCATAAAGTCCAAGAGAGGTACATCTCAAGTCATTCATACAAACATGGACTATGACAGAGTCATAACAGTACCTGCTGTTTAGAGGCTTGAGTGTGTACATGATATGGTGGATTCTAGCACCTGACAAGCAACCTACTCCATCTTTCTCCTTGTCTAGCCTGGTGAGGGGCACATCTGTGTGTGTCATGATAGTCTCCTATGACTAGTAAATTGGGTTTGTTTCTAGGCCTTAGAGGCTGTGAGACACAGGTGTGTGTACTATATTTGGTGCTCGGTGTTGTGGGTTGGGATGTGTGTATGTGTTTTTGCTTTGGAGGTCTCTTGTTTAGGTATGTTTTTGTTGAGAACCTCTGCATATCTAGATGTGTGATGTACAGGTGTGGGTGGTGTTAGAGGTGTGGTGTTTGTTGTGATTGAGCAGACAACCTTCTCAGTGCCAGATGCACTGGCTTGTGACTGAGACAGTAAAATTCTAGTTTCTTAATGTAATTACAACTCTCACATGTTGTGTTCCTAGGTGGTAGTAGTAGAGGATTGTCCATGTACATGAGTCAGTTGCTACACTTTCTCAAGATGCCCAAATCAACCAGACTAGTAGGAGAAACCATGTGAAATTGTCCATCAATGGTTGTCAGAATCTGTGGAAGAGAGTTCTGGGATAGTAGAGTGGGTACTATCTGAGGAGAGTAACTATTGGTGTGAGTAGGGCTGGATAAAATCAGTACAGTAGCTGCAAGGGAGGGCCTCACTTACACAGGAGTGCTGGTAAAGAAAAAATACAGCTGCGATACTTCACAAAGGGTTATAAGCAGTGTGCAACATGTAAAAGCACAAACCCATGCAAACATGAGGTTTAAATACCACAAAAATGAAAGTAAAATAGAAATACTGGAACTGAACAATAAACCATTGTCCCTGAGCTTTTAGATAAACACCCAGTGCCAGACCAGTTCCAACCAGTTCACTTACTCCCACTAAGTGCAGGCAGGCCCCAGCCAACATAAGATGACATAACAGAAAACACAAGAATCACACAAACAGATCTGGATACAGTAAAACCTGTGACCAGACTATGCTAAAGATATTTAAACTCTGTTTAGGTGAATTTAACACAGGAGAACAAAGACACACTTAAATATAACAGTAACAAACAAGAGCAAACTGATTTAAACAAATTAACTAATTAACCAATAAAAAAGTTCAAAACTGAGCCCTGTTCCAGCAACCTTTAATCAGACGAGTTCTAACTGCACGCTCTTGCCACTAAGGTGCAGGGGTACCCTCTCCAACAAAAGATGGCCTGGTTTAGTGCTCAAGTTATAGAAACAGAGCTATAGATTTAGCAGGTTTGAATCTAGTCTATGCAACAACAAACAAGGTGCACCAGTTTCAGAAAGAAACAGTTCAAATAAACAGGCACAATAAGCCTTCAACCAGCAATTCCCAGCTCAGAAGGATGTAAGCTACTAAGAGTGTAGACCACAGACCTTCTTAATGTCAAATAACTGGCCTGAAGCCCAAGTGCTTAAACCAGAACTAAGACATTTTTAGAATAACAGACACAATTAAGCCTTCAACCAGCTATTCCCAACTTAGAAGGATGTAAGCTACTTCTCCTCTCACAAGAGTGTAGACCACAAACCTTCCTAATGTAAAACAACTGGCCTGAAGCCCATGTGCTTAAACCAAAAGACTTAGAATAACAGTTACAATTTAATCAGGCTACTATCAAGCAGTAATAAATGCAGCAAAATAAATGCAATTGAATACTTTTGAGAACAAGCAGCAAAAGCAAAATAAAGTAATAAAGTAGGAAGAAACACAAATGCAGCAAAAGCAGATGAATAAGGTGAATTTTTTGTAGGTTAAGTAAGAAAGGAGAAAGCAAGATAATTCAAGGTTGAGAAACTAAGGGGGTAGGCCTTCCCAAATGATCTCTGTCTATTCCTTAGAATGAGCTGATGAGATGACGAGATGGGGCTGGGAGGAGTGTCCAAAATGAGATTTATAGCAGGGGTGGGCAACTCAAAAACCACCAAATTTAAGAACAGAAGAAGAAGAACAGGAGTGGGCAGGAGGGTAAAATGCAGCCAGAGATCAGCAATATTCAGAGCAAGCAGGCCAACAAGCAGGACAAACAAATGCTTCAGCTAAATAGAGATATTTCTAAATAAATATTTAATACATGTTTGAAGACAAAGAGGTTAGGGTTTGATCTGATATTAATAGGAAGATCATTCCAAGATTTGGCAAAAGATTATGAGTTAAGGTTTTTTCCAGCAGATTTATTAGGTTTGTGCAATGAGAGAGGTTGTTTGCCTTCTGATTTGAAGGATCTTGTGGGAGAATAGAATTAAGGCATGGTAGGCATGGGTTTACAAATAATGTTATGGGCAGTTATGAGGTGTAGATAGGTAAAATGGTGGAAAAAGTATGTAGAACAGGGTGAACATGTAACAATTTTATTGTAACAGGATTCGAGTTTTATTTAAGTGTGATGTGGAGGTTGGTGAGACTAGGAACTCCATATAGGATTGAAGTTAAAAGGTAGGTGCTGGCAAGAGTGATTCTGGTAGATGTGTTTATATAAAGGCTATGCCTATAGAGCATCCCCTGTTTTTTTATGTGTTTTTTTTTATTATTCTGGATATGGAGATCAAATTTTAGATTTTCATCAATGGTCATGCCAAGAAATTTGCTGTGTGGAACTACTTCAATTATTGCATTATTTTTGGGAGTGGACCTTAAAATTTGATTTGTCAACAGAACAAAAGAGGAGCATTTTTTGGGGGTGAGTAATAGATGGGAGTTGACAAGCCAGGTTTCGAGAGTGGAGAAAGTTCTTGGGTTATTTGTAGAAGGTGGGACAGGTTGCTTGAGGAGTATTTAATAGCCGAGTCTTCTGCATATTGAGTTAAAGAGCTTTGGCATGAGGTGGTATAAATGTTATTGCTAAAGATGTTAAAAGGAAGGGGGCAATGAACTGAGCCTTGAGGAACACCAATGGTGGTTGATAGGTAGGGTGAGAGGGAGCCTTGCCATTTTACATATTGCTGTCTATTGGATAGATAGCTAGAAAACCATTTGACAGAAGAAGAGGATAGACCAAGGGTAGAGAGTCAGTATAAAAGCTTAGACTGGAAGCAGTATCAAATACTTGTGAGACACCTATAAATAATGAGGAGACAATTTTGCCAGAGTCTGTAGCACTAATTACTGAGCCCATGAAAAGAAGGTAGAGCTGTTATGGTATTATGGGCTGACCTAAAGCCATGTTGAGTTGAGGTTAGTAGCTTGTTTTGGAGAAGATAATTGACAGTTTGGGGATGGGCTCATTTTCTAATATTTTGGAGGGAGATATAGGATTGTAATGGGAAGATAGCTATATGCTTTGATGGAATTACCTCCTTTGTGCATGATAAATTACTTTTTCCATAGTGCTGGGATGTATATTTCTGTGATGGATCTGTGGATAAGGATGCTGAATGGATTAGCTGTGGCCTTTGCAGTTAGTTTAAGATAGTAAACTGGAAGATTATCTGAAGAAGTTGAGCTTGTGTAGTAGTTTTTTTAATAAGATTTGCAGGCACAGGTTGTAGTAAGAACATTACAGAACTTTTGAGTAGTTCTTGAGTGGACTTTATTTCGAGAGAAGATGGAAGAGTATTAGAAATACTGCTGTGAGGGGATCTAGCAATGGAGTTTGATAATGTGGGTTGGATCAGTTTTTAAGTTAGGTTGGCAATGCTTTGCATTAAATACATATTAAATATTTAGTGACAGTTTGAAGAGGTGATTTATTGGGATGTGGATTAAACTAATTTTTGGTTCCTCGATTAATAAGTGAATTAATGTGTGACATCAAGATAATATCCAACTGAACTGCCATGAGATACTGTGATGTCCGGACAATACCTCACTGGACAGTCAACAATAATGTGACATCCCTTACTATCCTGGGTCAGTAAGTAAGGTATTTCAATCCTCACTACTGACTCCAGTGTGAAACTGTCACTTAAACAGGAGTAATATTTCCCAATTTTCCCCTAAGAGCAAAACAGGAACACACTCTATAGCCTGGGACTGGACTGTATACTTCTGTCCACCCCTAATGTAATGAATATTTGCTACTAATCAGTCTCAAAGATCTCAGCATTGCACTGCCATTCTCCAACTTGAACTGGTTAGAGCTCCCTCACCTGTTTACTTTGACTAAGCTACTAAGTGGCCATACAGTCTTATATAAACCTGACAACTGCCCAGCTCTATCTGACCTTGTCCAACCCTACACTAACCTAAAATCTCTTAGGTCTGCTGATAAAGTATTGTTGAAGGTTAACAAAACCCAAAACTCTCATAGCATTTCCTTATATTCACATATCTTTGCCAAACACTGGAATTCTCTACCTCAGCTTATTCTTTCCATCAATGATACACATTAATTTAAACAGTCCCACCAGGCTAATTTAACCCCTTACTGTCTAACTTCCTTCTTTCCTCCACTCATTGTCAATATTTCTTGCCAATTGAGCCTTCTTAGCTTCAGTTTGTGATATTTTTATCCTGAAAAAAAAAACAAATATATTTTTTGTTTTGTCTCCATGAATAGTATAAGCTACACAACCATTGTTATATGCTTTTAGATACAATGTCAAGGAACTTGCATTTGAACTCCTGTTGTAATTGTCATATGTACAAATGTGTAATTATGCAATCTTCCTTGGAACTTTTCTTCCCAGATCTCCACTGAAAACGGGCTTCTGGCCCAGTCAGACACTACTTGGTTATTAAATCTAAAAAATAAATAAATAAACAAGTAATGTAACTCCTATTACACATGCCAGAGCAATGTGTTACAGGTTAAGACCTCTGATACACTCACACTTGAATAAATTAAATCTCACACATTCAAACACTTCTGAGTAAGCCTGACACAGATTTCCAGCTGTATCCCTTCTCCAAAATAATACGGTAATGCTGCCACCAATCAGAATGTCTTCATGTCCTTTTAAAGGGGTGTCCAATTATGACAATTAGATATTAAAACAAATTATAGCAAATGACCTAGGAAGCTAGGCTTTAGGAGTGGCCCGGGAAGTTATCAAGGCAAGTATAAGCACTCTGCAATCACTAAAGAAAACACTGATTGACCAGCTACAATGTAAGTTAATAAAAATATTTAATAATGAACAAAATGATTAAAAATATAAAACAGTGATTCTCATTAAACAAACAGAACTCCGTCACCAGGAAAATGAAATCAACACTGAAGGATAGAAATCCAGCATTTGAAATATTTTCCTAACTGACTAAAGAACGCTATCCCTGATATAAACTAATTTTTTTCAACAGAGCAAAGGCAGGCTTACAGTTCTTGGTGAGTCCTTTTGGGTATCCACTACAAAGTACATCTGTGAACAACTCACAATTGCCTGTTAACTGATAACAGCAATTGACTTCAACTGTCTTCAGCAGGCTCTTTTATAGACTACCCTAACTGTCATAACTGTTCCAGTTCTAATTTTCATTTCATATTTTGAAAATCAACCAACAGCTATTTATTAAAGTGCCTTCCTATCTTTCAGCTTCTAACAGTAACACATAGCAAATGTCAACATTCCGATGACATCATCTGCAGATCAGCTGAATCTGAGACAGTTTGCCTTATTTTAACACTGTTCAAGTTTTTAAAACATTCTGTGCAAACAGATTATAAATCAAGATGTAAGAACTTATTTACAATATCATAGCTAGTCATGCTGGCATCTAATACCAGGTTAATTTGAAATTATGTACAAAAACTCAGCCAGGCATGCTAGCACAGATGACAGTGTGTAATTTCTTCACATAATGGATGACCAAAAATGTTTTATGTTTTTTTTTATTCATTGCATGCAGGGCTGTATAAAAGTGTTTTTTGCCTTTTGTAACTTGTTTTCAACCTGATTTCAGAGATGCCTAAAGTTTTGTAGTTTTTTGATGGTTTTGTTTTTTAGCCATTCTTTCCATGCTTTATTCCTATGTACCATTATTTGTTTAGCTGACTTTGATAACCATGTAGTGTGAATGGTTGTTGTTCTTTTTGTGTAAAGGATAGCTATGCAGTTAAGGATGTTTAGAAATGTTGTATTAAAGTGAGTCACTGCAACATCAAGAGGAAGAGTGTGTAGCTCAAACCAGTTTATAGATTAATGGTTGATTTGATTATATTAGCTTAACTTCCTAATTCGGATCATAGTGTCATAGCAGATTACTAAGCTATTGACCTGGAAGTCATTTTAAGCCTAGCCATTTCATCCCAATGTAATGCAATGGAAATGCTAGTCAATACCCAAGATTGCATTTAGTGATGACTGCTCATGTCCAGGAGGGTTGTGGGCACTATCCCCAGTATGAATTTATGGTGCCCCATCCACTCATCCAGGTTCTCATAGAGGGGCTCTGTTTCACATGAATTGGTAGCCTGTTTCAAAGATGAAGCAGTCACTGGGAGATATATCTGCCCCTCCAGCATGTCTTATATAAGTTGCAGGCCATATTTAGGTCCCTGAAACAGGTAGCCCTAGTCCAGTTTGATTTACTGATATGTAGCAAGTTCATTAGATTTGGGTCTTGGATTGCTTTGTAGGCCAGGCGTAAGTCTATATGATACAGAGTATAGTGACAGGAACCTTAGTTGGTCTGTGTAAGGCACATACAGGAGCCCCTTGATCTTCTCTGTTAGAAACTTCTGAGGTATCTCCAGTTGCTGTAGGTACTTTGCATGGTACATGCTAAATGTGGAGTTGTACTCAATTATGGGCTGGATTAGTGCAAAGTATAGTGGGGTTATAATCTCTTTTGCTCTTGAGATGATGCCTTTACTAATCAAATGTGCTATATAGAAAGCCTTTCATACTACAGTAGACACATGGTGGTTGAAGTTAAGGTTGCAGTCAACTTGTGATCTCAGGCCCCTTACCACTTCATGGGTACTTAGGGTATGGTTGCTGATTTGCTAGTGTGAGGGGACGTTGTTTGTGCCAAAGGGAATGATGGTGCATTTCTTTGCATTCAATTTGAGACTGTGACTAATACACCAGTCGCTGGTCTATGTGAGACCCTCCTGGAGTATACTGACATCATTTAGGGATCAGGACAGTTGAGAGCATGCCTCTCAACTGCCAGATTTTTCCAAAATGTCCAGATTTTTGCCTCATAAAATTTGTGTTTTTCTGTCAAATCATTGAGGACCGAAGTGACTAAATAATGACAGACATTTGAGTTTCAGGCTTCATATCCTTCAGAAAATGCTTCCTAACACAAAACCATTTATACTAGAAACTTTCTAAGTTTACAAGAGCAATTTTTAAAAATGTATCTCTATTTTTGGCCCCTTCCACCATCATTTTTAGTTTTGTCCAAATTTCTTGTTCTAAGAGGTTGAGAGGTATGTGTTATATAGTGCATGATATTGACAGTGTGCCCATCAATGATTCCATGCCCACATTGCCTGTCCATCAAATAAGAAATGCCCAAACCTGGACAAAAATGGATGGGGGTATTATACTACACTATAACCAGAGAAGTAGCTATAGGAACTTGTATTTGTTATAAACTGTATAAAGGCATTAAAATACTTACAGAGAAGGATTTCTTTATAAAATGTTTACCAGCTGATGCATTTTTTTATCAATCAGTTGCTAAGAGGCTAGTGAAATCTCTCTAATTTGCGCAAGGGTTCAACAGCTAGAAAGAACAGCATAGATGGAAGAGGACACCTATGTCTAGTGTTTTTCAAAAGAGGGGACAGTGGCGAAATATAGAGATCATCCTATTAATACTCTGGCTGATGGCTGATAACAAAAGGCAGGGAAACCTTGTATTAATGATCATAAGATCATAGGAAGTTATTAGGCTAATGCCAAGTTCTACCCTTATTTCCACGATTATCACCTATTGACCCTGTCCAAGAGGGACACAGACGGAACCTCCCAGGGTGAATTTATGGTTAACCATCCAGTCATCCAGATTGTGTTTGCAGAAGACCAATAAGGTGCTCTGTTTGACATGAAATGGGAGTCTGTTCCAAAGGTGTGGTAACCTCTGGGAGACAAATCTGTCTCTCCAGCAGGTTATATTAATATCATATACCAGGTTAAGCTATTTAGAGTGCATAACCTGTGTACCATTTGACTTACAGATATGCAGCATTTCCAGTAAACTAGGGTCAGAGATTGCCTTGTATGCAAGGCAGAAATTGTCTCTGAGCAGTCTGTGTGAAACAGACTAAAACAACAGTGATTTCAGACGATCCACATAGGACAGATGCTGAAGACCTTGAATTTTCCTTCTGAGGAACCTTTGTGGTCTCTCCAATTGCTGAAGGTGCCTGGAAAGGTAGATAACAAAAGGGTCATTGTAATCAATTATTGGCCTGAAGAGGGAAGAGTACAGGGAGTTTATAAGTTCTTTTTTTCTGGAGTCAATGCCCTTACTTATGAGATGAGCAATATAGAATGCCCTTTTTACCACTGTGGAGACATTGTTGTCAAAGGTAAGGTTGCTGTCAACCTGTGTGCCCAGGTCTCTCACCACTGAGTGCATACTTAAGGTGTTGCTATTGATGTGGTAGTTAGCAGGAACATCACTCTTACTGAAAGGGATGATAATGCATTTTTTGTATTGAGTTTAAGGCCATGATTTTGATGCCAGTCATTTGTTTGTGTAAGACCCTCCTCTAGGATGTTGACATCATTTGGACATTCTATGACTGCTTACAGTTTGCAGTCATCAGCAAACTTTGTCAGCCACAGACATTTAGTTTTTGCTTGTACTTTGGCAAAATAGATTCCAAATAGTAGAGTTCCCAGGACTGATACCTGTGGAACACCACTGGTTACAGGCCTGCTGTTGGAGGTTGATTCCCCTAATTTGACTATATGGGTTCTATCAGTGAGCCAGTTAATGACCCATCTAACAGCATAATAGTTGACACCTAGCAGGGTGAGTTTGTCAATGATGCCTGAATGGAGAATAGTGTCAAACACATTGGCTAAGTCTAGGTAGGCTGTATACATAGATTTCCCCTTGTCCAGGGCCTTGGTGACTGTTTTGAAGAAGTCCATCAGGTTTAATAGGCATGATTTCCTTTTGACAAATCCAAACTGAGTAGGGTCAAGTGTTTGGAGATTACCTATATCATTGTTGATAATGTCCATGATGATTCACTCAATGGCCTTGCAAATAAGGCTAGTGAGGCTAATAGGTATATAGTTCCTGAGGTTGGTGGAAGCACCACTTTTGTGCAAGGGAAAAATGGTGGCCATTTTCTATTCAGCTTGGATAAAGCCAATGCTTAGACTATGATTGAAAAGAGTACACAACTGTGTTGCTAATTCTTGTTGGAGCCCATGTAGGACACAGCCTGGGATATTATCAGGTCCCATAGATGCTGTATTTTTGGCCCATAGATGCTGTATTTTTGGCCATCAGGTTTAATAGGCATGATTTCCTTTTGACAAATCCAAACTGAGTAGGTCATTACGTTTTAGAGATACAAGGTAGGGGACAGGTGGTAGGAATGTCATGAGGTACATGTGGTGGGGACTGGGGAGTGAAGTTTTCACAGAACCTGTCGTCAACAGGTTAGCTATGTCCACAGGCTCAGTATATGTGGAAACATTTACTACCAGTTCAGGACAAATTTGGGCCTTTCCTTTTTGGTTATGGATGTAAGTAAAGAATGCCTTATGGTTGTCCTTAGTTGATGAAGCTAATTTGGATTTGTAGTTTGCTTTGGAGGACTTCACAAGAAGTCTTATTTGCTTGTTTAAGCTAAGGAGGGAGTGTTTCCAGTTTAGTGCTCACTCCCTCTTAGTCTTAGACAGCAATTTCTTCCTCTTATTGTAAAACTCGTGCAGCTGTCCACCAGTCAAGTTTGCTCTTCCTTGAGGAGCTTGTTTTGGTCCTGTCAGGTATGGCCGAGTCAATACAGTCATACAGGTGTTTGTATAAAGCATTGGTGTAGAACTTGGCATAGTTGCCAGTTCCATTTGAGGGGGGAGGTGCAGTGCAGCTAATTATACCATCCTATAAGAGGTTATAATCTGCTTTGGAGAAGATTTTAGTTTAGTTCCTGCTGGGGGGAGGTTCAGGTGTGATAATTACTTCAATGAGACTGATTTGTGGTCAGTCTGACAGGGGAAGACCTCACAGTGAGGTTGTTACAGTGTTCCTGTATTAGTAATCACCAGATCCAGGATGTTGGCACCCCTTGTGGAGGTGTCAACCAGCTAGTCCAGGGAACTAGAGTTAATGAAGTTGAGGAACCTCTGGGCAAGTGCATTTGAGGACGAGTAATTTACCCAGTCAATGGATGGGTAGTTAATGTCTCCCAAAACTATGGTGTTCAGATAAAGGAAAGCCTAGAAAGGAAGACCACTTGTAATTCCATGTTATGCAATCAATCATCATCTCAAAGTTAGGAATATTGGCAGTTGATGGATAGATATTGCATTCCACTGAGAGAAAATAATTGATAAATACGTAGGTAGAAGTGGTCTGTGGTTGAATGTACATTGATGAAACCTGGCTGTGATTGAAGGTCAACTAGGATAGGACAGGTTTCAGTCTGGCTGCCCATATGTTAGCATGTAATTTGCTTCTATTTTTTTCAAGGAGATTGGTCTGTAATTAGTTATTAACAGGGTTTTTTACATGGTTTGGGAAGTACAATTTTATGTCATTCTTGTAAGGATGGAACGGCTAGATGTCTGCATCTCCTCAAAGAAGTTTGAGAGTAAGGGAGTAGTTACCAGTTATTTTATTTCTTTATACAGATCTACTGGGAACCCATCAAGTCAACAATCATTTGATTTGCTGAGACTCACAATGTTGAGTCCCAATATGTATAAACTGAATGACTGACAATCAGGACTTATAGATACTAAGCCCGAGACTACCATTCCCTGAACTGGACAACCATTGTAGATAGAAATGCTTTTAACTCATAACTCATTATTAATAACTCATTATTACAAAGAAATGCATTTAGAATGTCAATGTGTTGCTTTGACATGTTTAATTATTAATATATTTGATAACTGGGTGGGTGGGCTAGTCAAATGACCTTTTTCAGATATGACCCAGGTCAAGATGCATGAGAAAAGTGAATAACAAAATTGCAAATGAACAAAAGTATACATGCATATTGGAATAATGCAAAAAAAAAAAATAGACAGAAGTAGACAGTCCACTAGCAGATATCAAGACTATAGCAAAAGATGCAAGCAGAGTGGTTAAAAGAAGGCATCATATAAACCATATATTATTTGCATATATGAAGTTCCCTTATTTGGCCAAAGTGCACTTATATTAGAGATTTGACTTGGCTGGATGTGAAAATGGGTGAATGGGATAGGCTATCATTATCATCATCAGTAACCCTTTCCCCAGTTTTGGGATATCGCATGAATTGTTGCCATCTCTCTCAGTTCAATGCTACTCTCCTACTTTCTTCAATAGTCATGCCTGATTGTCGCAGATTTTCTTTTACACAATCCATTCATCTTTATGATGGATTCCCTTATTTCCTCTTGCTTCTTCCTGTCTATTCTAAATCATTTTCTTCACCAGAGTTTCTTCTGTTTTCTTGTATATGTGCCTGAAGCACCATAATCTGTTTTTTTTAACTTTCCTTGTAAATTGGAGCTACTTGGGCTTCTGCTGTGGTGTCTTCACAGTACATATTCTACCACTCATCTCAGACACTTCATCTCCATCACCTCTATCTTTCTCAGCTGCTCCGCCTTTACTGTCTAGGTTTCTATACCATACAGTAGTACTGGTTGCCGCTGTTTTGTGTGCCTTAGTTTTCAACTTCTTTGGCATTCTTATTTGCTGAAGTTTTTGTTCAAATTCTGCTTGTGATGCCATGTCATCTGCATACAGCTGCTTTGTTGATCTGTCCCCTCTAATCTCTTTGCTTATGTAGTTCATCACCAGTATAAACAGGAGTAGTCTCAGAGCTGTACCCTGATGCATGTCTACTGCCATTGTGAAACCCTCTGTGAGTCCGAACACTGTACTTGTGTCATTGATTCCTTCTACATAGCCTGCACTAATTCTACCAATGTTTCTGGGATTTCAAACCATTGCAGGGCTGCCTGAATCATCTTTCTTACAACCTTGTCATATGCTTTCTGTAAGTCTATGAATGCCCAATTGGACTCTTTCATCATCTCTAGCTTCTTTTCAACTGTCTCACTGCAACAATCCAATCAGTTGAGTTGCATCTTGATCTTAATCTGAACTGTTTATTTCCCATTTTTCTGTTTACTATTCTGTGCATTAATTTATCAATCACCTTCTCCAGAACTTTCATGCAGTGGCACAGCAGTTTGATACCTCCACACAGCTGTGATTATCTCCTTTGTTCTTGTACACTGGCACCAGAATGCTTATTCTCTTGTCATCTGGGATACAGCCTTCTCTCCTTCCTGTTATGAGTACCCTCTGGAGCCATTTCTTCTCTTAGTCATCAAATATCTTGATCATATCTGTTTTGACCTCAGCAAAGCCTGCAGCTTCCCCATACCACATTTTCCTTAGGGGTGTTCTTTCCTTGACTAGGGTGGGCTCTTCTTCATCTTTCATTGCAGGTTGTCTGTGAGGCAGTACAGCTCCTATGGGGTTTTCTTTATTTAGAAGGTGCTGAAAGCACTCATTTCATCTGCCTTTGATGTTCCATGGACTGGGCTGCAGGTTGTTGCTGGCATCCCTTATGAAGGGTGCCTGAAGAATATCTGCTTTATCTTTCTGTGTTTGTCTTACAACCTGATAGAGCTTCTTTGCACTATTTGCTCACTCACTTTCTGGAAACTGGTAGAGTGCTTTGGATTCCTTGTTCTTTGCTATTGTCTCTTTCTTAGCCAACCAGTATTCCTTCTTAACCTGGTCCATCTTTTCTATCTCTAACTTTTTCCTGTACTCTTTCTTTCTTCTTTTAATGCCTTTATTAAATTATTAAATTATCACTTAATACATAGGCAAGCATACATTAAAAGAAAATAAACCATACTAACAGTTTTCCATTTAAATACATTACACACAACATATCTTCTTTTTTTTGTATCATCTGTCCAGCATTACATAAATTGCTGAATTCCTGCCTTCCCTTAAACTTCACTCCTCCTCCTCCTCCTGAACATTGTTCTGCATGTATTATTTCCACAATTTCCATTTATTTTTATGTAATTTACTCCTTTCTTTTTCTAAAGATCCCTGTTCTGGTTCTTTTACCTCCTTTATGGCTTTCAATACTTTAAATACAGTTGGTTTAAAATTTGATTTCCATTCTCTAGTAATTTCTTTTTTTGGCAGCCAACAGAATTAAACTTAATAAGGCCTTACTATGTCTCTACAATTCAGATCCTGTGTCCCAGCACAAAAAAATCATACCCTTAATTACGGGCATTTGCTCACCCAATATTTCTGACAATGTACCCTGTAGGGAATTTTTTAAATCTGCCAACTCGTTACATTCCCAAACACAAACATTCCTAGTTATCTCTTTCTTCACCATCATACCTCCAACATTTGATATCTACCCAGTGAAAAATTCTATGAAGTCTGCTTGAGGTATAAAAATACCTACGCAAACACTTCCAAGGTCCTAAACCTTCTGAACTTTGTTGCGTTCTTTGTAGCCATACATATGCCCGCCCATTGTTCTCTTCTAAATTGCTTTTTTTGTTCTCTCTTCCCAATCCTTTCTAATGATTCTTATAGTTATCATGCAATATTTTATATGCCCTACTAATTATCCATATTTTAATGGTAGATTCTATTCTAGATTTGACATAAAAAAAACACCAGCATAGGTGTTTCATTTATGATTCCCCTATTACTTTGCCTTTGCCTATACTCTGATATCAATCATTAGTAGGGAAGACAATCTCTAGCCTGCAGCTGAAATGTCTTCTTGGCTTCATCCCTCTATATTACCTTTCCCTCTTTTGTTATTTGCTCACAATACCTTGGCTCCTTTGCCAGTTTTCTCCAGTAAATTCCAGACCCCTCTTGCCTATTTTCTGCACCCCTACCTGCAGTCATCTTTATTTGCAAAATCTCCTTTGTTCATTCTCATGCGGGCTTAGTTCTTAGAATATTTTCTGCTACTTTATGAATATAATATTCTGTATAGTACAGATCATGTACTTTATTGTATATTTATATGTAATGTATGCCTTACCTGCAAGTATATGGCAATGTATGATGGAACTCGACTGTTTTGCAGCTGTGTTTTTTACTTGTTTTCTTGTTCCTTTCATTATACAATACAACATTGTCCCTAGTCATGTCTTTCGCTCTTTCTTTAGAAACTAGCATTTTAACTGCTCTTTTTTTACCATGTTTCTGTTTTAGGTAACTTCAAGCTACAGTTTGGAGTCTTCTTTTGCAATAATCAACAGGGCATTGCATATTTACTACTGAACCCCCTGACTACAACATTCTACTTTCCTTTTCAACTTGTCAACACTATGTAAAGTAGCAAATACACATTAACTCTGTTGTATGTCTTTATTGTTATTTGATGACTGAGCTTGCAGTCCTTGTTAAATTGCTTATTAGCAAGGCTTGCATCTTCTTCTTAGTTAATTGTTTGTAAAAGTAACTGCATCTGTTCAGGCTAAGCATACATCTATGACTTGCCACTCTCATACAATATGATGATTCAACCCTTATCTGCTCTTCCACATCCATAAAAAAATTACAGAAAATTGCTCAAAAATCTTTCATTGACATTGAAATATGGCTAAAACAACTTATACGATTTACTCCAAAACAACACACATTGCATACTACCTCAAGTAATAACACAAAAATAGAAACCATAAGCCAAACTAAACTGGTCTGACTTGTAATAGATAACAACTTCAAATTGTATCACTACATACTTCATTCCAGCAAGAAAACTAAAAAAAAACCTCATCTCCCTCTATAAGGCCAAACACTACCTTACAGATCAAGGAAGGATTACCTTAGCAGCAATATACCTCCTTCCTTTTCTGTTATATGCTTCCCCTATTCTTATAAATATCAGTGCTATGGATAAAACCAAACTAGCCTCCCGCTGCGGCAAAATGGATACATTTGCAACCATCCAACCAACCTTATAAAACATACCACTGCATTGCATTAAAACAATTAAACTGAAGTGAACTACCACACCAGTTGAGATACCCACAACTAATCATTGCCCACAACCTATTGTAATTTGCTTAAACAGCATCTATGCCAAAGATGGTTCTGTTCTTCCTGCTCACCTGGCTAGCTTTACTCAGATTTCTTTTCTCTAACTCTTACAGACACTTTGCTTCCTAGTCTTTTGTACCTTATTGTTTTTCCTCATACTGAACTAATTTCCTAAACTCTTACTCTTCCTCCTCCCCTCACAGTGCACCACTAGCTACAATTCATCCTCTGTCCAGTTATTTTCCTGATCATTTCCATAACTTCTCCTTTCCTATCTCTTTACCATCAATTTTAAGCTACATTACTAGTTGTCTGTCTGTAAATTATTACTAACCTCAAAAACATCCCAGTTTGATCTTTTCTGTGCAGCCATCATGCTATCAATAGATTACCTATTATTGTATTTTATTTTCTATTCAAAAATTATCCAATTTATATTAAGTTTTCTCTTTTTTGTGTTAAAATGCTATGTTCATATAAGAATATTTAAAAATCATGTGAATGAGCTCATGTATAGATGTTTTCATCCTGCAGTTATAAATGTGCATGATGTGCAATTTAAATGTGGAGATTTTCGCAGAAAATGGGTCATACTTTTTCCGTTCAGCAAAGACAAATAAATAAATAGTTGGCATTATTGTCCTTATCAATCTGCATCCAAAAACCTACTAAACCTACTTTCTAAACTTCATCATCATCCCTTTCCATTTTGAATTATAACCTTCAGCTGGTGTTATGCATCTCAGTCTTAACTGTGTAGTCCTAAAATATCCCTCAAACCAGGTAATCCTAAACCACATTGTTCTATTGGAAGGCTCAGCTTATCTCATTTAACTATTGCCCTCTTCTCCTCTCATATAAATTCCTTCAACTCTTTATTAATTATTGTCCACAATTTCTCCTCTGGTTGATCAAAAAATGCCTTACCCATATATAAAATTAAAGGTACTAAAAACATTTTCACTGCTTGTGTCTTACTATCCATATCCATAAACAAGAACTTTTGGTTTCTCTGTTTTTTTATTATCTTTTGTTTAGTCTCTTCACACATATCTATAGCTGCCATAACAAAAGCTTCTTTATCCATATTCCTAAGTGCTTCATCTTATTGCATCCCCACAAATATGGGCATTGCTGAACCAATTCATGCGTGAGTACATAATTTATGGCTATAGCCTTTATTTTATCTTCATTAACTGCATATCCTTAAAAGAACTGAAACTGTCTCAAAATGTTCCACAATAATGAGATGCCATTTTCTGGATTTCTCAGGTACAAAATATTATAATCTGCAAATAAAGCCAACTTTTCTTCATTATCATACCAATTATATCTTTGCATTTCTGAGTCCCTTGGTTTCTTCGGCAATGGCTCTAAATATAAAGCAAATAACAAAGGGGAAGAAGACATCCTGACTGGTTTCTCTGTTCAAACACTACTCATCAAACAGGAACCCTCCCACTTTAATTATTGCCTCTGATCCTTCATATATTCTCCTAATTAACCTTTGTATTGTATCAGGGAATGCAAGTGCTTCCATTGCTCTACTCATAAATTCCCAATGTACTCTGTTGAATGCTTTCTCTGCATCAAGACCCAACAACAGCAGCAGTATTTTCTTACATTCTACTTCCCCTGGATCATCATTGTTCTATTAATGTTGTCAAATGTTTTCCTACCCTTTACAAAACCACATTTATCCATATCTATCAATTTTGACAACGCCTTTGCCATTCTTTTAGCTAGTATAGTATTACAGCCAACGTTGCTTTCTTTCAAGATATTGGTGCTTCCCCACATATGAAATACTGTTCATCAACATCTTCCAGATCTTTATCACTTCCTTCCCTCCTACTAACCTTCCGTTTCTGGATAATTTTCTGAAAACTGATTATACATCACTATTTTTATCTCATCCCCTCCTATCTTAACTGTTAGTTGTTGAGCCTCATCTACCTCTAATCTTGGCATAATTATGTCTTCATAAATATTTCTATTGTCTTCTTTCTTGATTTCCACATTTTTCTGGTTTATACAAATTGTCATAAAACTTAGGTTATAGGTTAAGATATGCCTGCATTTGTGCTCTTCTTGTTCTCTGATATTCTCCTTATTCTGTAATACCTTATCCTTTGACAACCCCTCTAAGTGATTCCTATTACTTCTTAACAGATGTCTTTCTCTTTTATTTCTCCCCTATTTTAAACTCCGTTTTCATTTTATCCCACTCACTAGCTGTAACTTCTGAAGATATTTCTACCTCTCCTAATAACTCTGAAATAATTTCGACTATCATTCCTTAAATTCTTCTCTTTTTAACAGGTGAGTGGGGAAAGCACCAGTGTCATTTTACTTCATTACATATTTTCTTAATTTTTATTGTCCATGATCTGAAATAGTTATTGGATATGTATCAAATGTTTCATTTAAATGCAAATGATCCTATGAAATATCATTTCTATTTAGTTCAGCCCAGTTATTTTACCTTGAGGAAGAATATGTAAATTCTGCCTGAGTTCCTACTACTGAATTCACCACTTCCATACCAAATATTTTCATAAATTTCTTTAGAAATCTACCCACTTTTGTTATATATTTTTTCTAGGTCCCCCTGATACATCCTCACTATTGCAAATCAAGTTCCAGTCCCCAGCTATAAGTAATATTCCCTGATGAAAGCTAATTATTTCTCCCAAAATTTTCTTAATCTCCATTATAGCAATTATTTCTTGTGGAATATAAATACAAGGCATCATAATCCTCCTCCCTTGCTAAAAGCCATTTATTACAACAAATCTATCATTATTGTCTTTTTCCCTCTTCTTTTACTATTGGAACCCTTCCACCAATTATTATAATTACTCTCCATTTCCTTTGTCCCTAACATTGTGCTGAATATTCATCCTGAAATCCTTTGTTTGTCAAATTTACATGCTCATTCCTTTCTAAAAATATCTCCAGAGGTGCTATTTGCTTTCTGCATTTTTTAATATAATTCAGTTCTCTTTATATTCTAAGATAATATGGCTAGTGTTGCCATTATCATAAAAAGCTAGTGCTTCCATCTATTATACATGACAGTTTTTTTGAATGTGTATTTCCAACTTTTGTGCTACATGCAACCAAGACATTCACCCTTGTAAAAATAATAAAAAAACTTAGTTCTACACATAATATAATATAATATAATATAATATAATATAATATAATATAATATAATATAATATAATCAGTGCACTTTTACATTGCACCCTTATCCTAGAAGTCCAAGATCACAGCATAAAAACATTAAATTTGCCTTTTTACAGCCTTTCTTCTCTTATTACACCGTAAAGCCTATATTTCTTTCTCATAGAAATACTTGTTTACTTTTACATCTTTAACACATATAACAGTCACTAAAAAAACTACAAACTCCACAAAGCAGTTTGTATCATGAAATGTTTTAAAGAAATACTAATAAGAATAAAAAATTGTTTTACTTGCAGTTACTTTTTCCCCTTTTAGTGTCCTTCTAAATATTAATGACATAAAGTAGGGTATATGCTTTACAGTTCACCCACAAGTTTAACCAAATCAACAAACATCCAGTCTTTTTCAGCCACTTTGTCTTGCAATGCCATATTTTAAAAATGTAATTGATGGTTTATAGTCTCCCGTTTATTCATTTTTTCTGTGCTGCTGATTGTCTACCTCTTCATCTCCATCTCCTAACAACAAACTCTGGTTCAGGACCAAGGTACTTCTAATAATTACAATCAGCTGCTATGTTTTTTTTCTGTCTGCCAATTATTCTCCTGTGGAACATTGGAAAATGTTTCACTGGAACCCTACTTTCAATGGATTGAGAAGCAGAGTCCCATTCTGCTTGCTGGTTTACTTTTTGTTGGAGAAACTTTTTTATTGTCTCCATATCATGCTCTGCATTAAAACATTACTTTGATCTTCCAGGAAAATACTCTGAAGACAGCTGGATACAGCAGCTTAAATCTCACACCTGCCTTCCAACATTCCCTGAATGCTGGGGTAAATTTGCTTCTCTTCTGCCTGGTGTACAGTGAATAAATATTTTCTACAAATACTCTGCTGTCTCCAGTTTTTTTAACTTTGCCCTTCTGACACAGTTTTGTCAGTATCAACTCTTTTTGCTGGTATGATTGCATCTTTAACAATACAGGTCTTAGCTGCTTTCTCAAGGCCAGGTTTGGAGGATATACTCAATGTGCCCTTTCAATTAACAAATCCTGTTGTGGAAGGTGCTTCCATAAAATGAATACAGTCTGTTCCTTCCAGTTTCTCTGGTAGAGCAGAAAATCTCAGGTTTCCTCTGCATGCTCTGTCTTCTATGTTTACTATTTTTTGAAACAGCTCTCCTTGAGAAGACTCATACTCAGCCACTTTTTCTTCATTTCAATCTCTGATTTTTGCAGTTTTATCAGTTCATCTGAACGGCTAGTTAAGGCTTCTTTTATTTTTTCCAGCCTTTTATTATTTGAGTTGATATATTCCTTCAATGTTTCATTTATTTTAATCACATCTGAGTACATTTGAGTTATTTTTTCCTCTAAATTACTGGAAGTAATCTCTTGTACCAAAGTTGAAGATTGAACTACTTTTCACTAACCAGCTGTAGAATCCTGCCCTGACAGTGTTTTCTGTATACCCTCTCTTTTGGATTTTCTTTCAGGTTCTCCAATTTTGTTGTTTGTTGGCATCTAGGCAATGTACTTACTAGCCATTAGCTGAATTTCATAAAAAAAAACAAAAAACAGTTTCAATGGCACTCCTGTATCTGCTTTTTTCACAATGGGAGAGCTTAAGTTAAACTGTTGCTCAGTGTGTAACCACCTTGGAAGTCCCAGTTTTTTTCTTTAGATGGCATCATGGACTTCTGCATTCCATCACCAGTGTTCATCATATACCCCATTTCCATACCTGTCTCAGCCACTTATGTAGTCTATAGTCTTCACTTATGTTGGTTTGAGGCACTGCCATTCAATTTCACCTATTTCCTCTTCTTCCTGAGGTGCTAGATCCCATAATTTTTCCTTAAACTCTTGTGTTTTATCTCCATTCAACTTCCAGGTCTTCAGCTTAGTCTCTGTTAACCATAATTGTGGTAAGCAGTTGTTTATGCGGTGGGGAAATTGTTTTACTGGGTATGACTTTGCAGTCACTGATTCTACACTACTGCCCTTTCTTTAGTAGGAGGACATCTACCTGGATTGCATGTTGGCCACTTTTATATGTGACCATTTGACTGTCTCTTGCTGACTCATCCACTATGAAGTAATTTGCCAGATTGGAGTCTAGAATGGCTTCTCCTTTACTCCTGCTACCTCACCCATGTGCACCCAGGCAGTCATCATAGCCCATTCTGTTTCTCCTGATATGTGCCCCATTATCAACACCTACTCATGGTGCCCTGCTTTATCAAGTAAGTCTGGTACTCTTCTCCTCACTATTAGATCCCTGCTGTGGAGCAGAGGCTAAGATTATGAATACTGCCCCATCCTTACACTGAAGTCTGATTGCCATGTGTCTGCCACAAGTTCTGATGACATCTCTCACTGTCATCTGAAGCCTTACCCTCATCAAAATTCGCACACCATTACTAGTCAGTTCTCCTACTCCTGTAGAATGGACTTTGAATCCCAAGAAAATTAGTTTTGCTGCACTGTCCTTCCATATTGTATCCTGAATAGACAGGATGTCCAGCCTTCTCCTCCTCCTTCTCATGTTATCTACTTCCAAACCGCATCCTCCTAGTGAACCTATTCTGAGTGAAGCAATCCTTAGTTTGTCAGATTGATTGGTTTTACCTTCATCTTTTGCTCAACAGAACTATCCCAACTAACCCAAGTTGGACAACTGGACACCAGCTGGCCAGTAGCTTATAGGCACAGGTCTGCTGGGATTTATAACAGGCCCAAACTGGCCAATAGGGGCACCTAGACCACTCCTATCATTAACATGATTCCATGGAGTAGGTCAGAATAGGTCAGGTCCTCAACTTCTTACCCCCAGCAAATACCCACATCCATTTTTAATGACAGTAGTCAACATGAAAAAATCACCTAAAGCTAATTTTCCACCATTGAGAGACTAGACATAACATGGCATGCAATCTGTAAGCTATGTTCTCCTATATTGAGGATACTGTGCACCTTAGTTAATGCCCAAAGTGGTCAGTCTGTACAACTCTTCCCCTGATGACACCAGCTAGAGTCTGTGTTGCTGCCCATAGCTCCATTCTTGAGTGAGTATGAGTGAGTTTAAGGTGGAAGCACCCAACCTGCTTTGGGGAGGTGGCATGAACCCCAGTGACGCACAGGGAGAACATGCAAACTCCATGCAGGCATTGGCTGGAGGTCAAGATCAAACCTATGTCTTGCACATGAGAGGTAAATGTACTGAAAATAATTTGTTGATATTTGATGTGTTTGTGTTACTTTTTGAGTGTTAACTTTTATTTTATATTGAAATAGATGATAAGATGTTTGCTGTGAATATATTAATTAGTTGGTGTGACAATGACATTACCACTAAATGCTAGTCTTGTTTTTGCCAGCATGCTTGTGTGTATATGTTAAGTTATACTGAGGATTGGGAGTTTTCTCTTTTCCCTCTGTTCTGTGATCTCGGAGTTAGTATATATGTTACATTGGGTGTGAAGGGTTCAGGTGGGCTTGCCCCATGCAATAAATATTTGTTGTATTATTTTTTTATATTTTAGGTGTTATTTTGTGGGGTAGTTATTATGTTTTTTATGTTTGTGGTATAGGTAGCTA
>NC_056733.1:377580706-377653206 GCF_019279795.1 Protopterus annectens
AGATCTGCTCGAAGTTAGTGCAGAATTGCACAAAGTACACTGAACTGACCGATATAGCCAACATCCTGGCAGACAGGTTCAGTGCAAACTTCACCCCCCTCTTACCCTCAAAAGGGCCCATAACTATACCAGAAGAATATAGTGCCCTTGAAATCACAGACACTCAGGTTAAAACAGCCCTCTCCAAAGCTAAAAACACAGCATCAATGGGACCAGACGGTGTCCCAGGCTGCGTCCTACATGAGCTCAAAGATGAACTAACTCCTCACCAGAACACACTGTTTAAACTCAGCCTCTCCACAGGCTATATGCCCACAGAGTGGAGCACAGCAACGGTTATTCTGCTCCTCAAAGGTGGAGCCACAACGGACTCTGGGAACTATCGCCGTATAAGCCTGACTACCTTGGTCTGCAAAGCTATGGAGCGCATCCTCATGGTTCTCATTAACAGAGACATTGGGAAGCTCCAAACACTGGACCCTACCCAGTTTGGCTTTGTTAAGGGCAGATCATGCCTCCTAAACCTGGTGGACTTCTTTGAGACAGTTACCAAGGCTATAGATGAGGGCAAGGTGGTCCACACAGCCTACCTAGACCTCACAAAGACCTTCAACACCATTCCCCACTCAGGTATTATAGACAAGCTCACCAGCCTAAACATAAACTTCTACATCACGAGATGGGTTGTCAACTGGCTCATGGACAGAACCCACATGGTAAGAGTTGCAGGAGCTAGGTCTGACTCTAAACCAGTTACAAGTGGCATTCCCCAGGGCTCAGTCCTAGGACCCCTCCTGTTCGGCATATACTTCTCAGAGGTACAGGCAAGCACAGGAGGACTATGGCTGACCAAGTTCACAGACGACTGCAAACTAGGGGCTATAATTGACTCTCCGGCTGACACAGATATCCTCCAAAAGGGTCTCACTGAGACAGATACCTGGTGTCAAAACCATGGCCTCACGTTAAATGCAAAAAAGTGCTTAGTCATCCCCTTTGGAAAAAACAAAGTACCCACAAACTACCACATAGGTGGTATCCCTCTAAATATGGAACATGTAATAAGGGATCTGGGGACCCAAGTAGATAGTAACCTTTCCTTTGATAATCACATTGCCAAAGTGGTTAGAAAATCCTTCTATGTGGCCCACCTAATCACAAAAGGGTTTGCATCCAAATTGAAAGAGGTCATTGGGCCCCTCTACACATCACTCATCAGACCCACCATAGAGTACAATGCCCCATTTGTGATGTACCTTATAAGACACCTGCAACAACTGGAAAGACGACAGAAGTACCTCACCAAGAAGATCACTGGCCTCAAGCAGATGCCCTATGCAGCTCGACTGAAGAAACTCCAGCTGTACTCAGTTGCATACCACCTACTCAGAGGTGATCTCTGCCAGACATACAAGGCCATGTCCAACCCAGAATTGATTGACATGCTCCACCTAAAGAAAACCATATCCCCTCCAGCCACATGCTCCAGGTATCTAAACCTTAGCACAACAATAAATAGGACATGCTGGAGGGATAGATTCCTGTCCCAGAGACTTCCCATGCTCTTGAACAAAATTCTAATTTACATTAGGCAAAGCTCCTCGCTAACCCTCTTCAAGAGAAACCTTGACGAGTGGATGGGAAACAGAAAATTTACCCCAGGGATCACTTCAATGGCTCTGCTGGACAGAGGCACAGGGAACTAATCTAAGGGGGTGGCGAAAGCCAACACATTCCGGCTAGGCTTATAAATGCCTTCGGGCAGATAGCCTAGTACCTACCTATGAACCTATGAACCTAAGCAGTTGAACATTTAATAATAGAATACCACTGTTGCCCTTTACGTTGTTGCATATGCTTGTCCAGATATATGCTAAAGGGGGCATTATAATAAATGATTGGCTTGATGAGAGCAGAATAAAGGGGGCAATGACATCCTGGGTCCTGGAAGCTGTCCCTTTGCTTATAAACTGTACTATATAGAATGGTTTTCTTAAGACTGTGTTGGTTAAATGTTAGGTCACTTTCCTTGTATATTCCAAAATCCTGAACTATAAGGTTGACTCTTAGAGGCATACTGCCATTGTGGTCATTTCCTGGGGAAAGGATTTCCCAAAGGATACACTAATGTACTTTTTTGGCATTTAACTTTAGTTCACTGCTCTGGCACCAGTTATTTGTTTGGGATAAATCTTCCTGTAAAATGGCTGAGTCATGTGGTGGATTCAGTGGCTGCTCCCAGCTTGAAGACGTCCTTAGACTTTGTCATCTAGAGACCCATTATATTTGTCTTAACCCCTGAGAAGTAGATGCCAAACAGGAGAGGTCCCATCACTGAGCATTCTGTGCCTCCATTGGTGATTGGCCTTTTTGTGGAGGTAGCTTCCTGTATCTTGATGTCCTGGGTTCAATCTGTGAGCCATTTGGCAATCCAGTGAGTGATGTAGGGGTTTATTCCTAGTTGGGTAAGCTTCTCCATTATGTATGAGTGAGGAATTGTAACAAAAGCTTTGACCAGGTTTAGGTAAACTGTGTGCACCATCTTGCCTTCATCCATTGTTCTGGTGACCTTTTCAAAGAAGTCTACCAGGTTGAGTTAGCATTTGATGAATCCAAACTAGGAAAGATCTAGTATTTAGAGATTCCCTATGGTCTTAATGATTAATTCCATGATTGGTCTTTTCATGGCTTTACAAATTAAACTGGTCATCCTCAAGGGCTGATAATTACCCAGGTCAGTGCAAGGCTGTCCTTTGTGCAAGGGTATGACAGTTACTGTCTGCCATTCACTAAGTACAAAGCATGTGTGGAGGCTGTGGTTGAACAGTGTTGTTAAGGGCATAGATAATTTGTGCTTCATGCTATTTAAGACACATCCTAGGATATTGTCAGGGCCCACTGATGCAATATCCCTGGCTTTTGACGGTACTTTTCAGACACTTGGTCCTATGTGAAAACTGGGGAATGTCAGCTACTGTAATTACTTGTGAGATAAAAGGGAGGGAGCATAACCTGGATCTGAGTTTATATGCTAGTAAGTTTGCTATATCTTCAGCTGCATTGTAGGTAGTATTAATCACAACCAGCTCAGCACATTGCTGTGTAATGCTTTTGAGGTTGAGAACATAGCTAAAGAAGGCTTTATGATAGCCCTTTGCTTTGCTGGCTATTTTTGCCTCAAATTTGGCTTTACTGGATTTATTTAAACTTCTGACTTGCTTATTTACTAGAATGATGGTGGACCTAGCCTGCTGTGAGTGCTTTTCTGATTTTTGGCTGTAGTTTTCTTCCTTTTATTGTAAGGCTTGCTAATGTAGTGTTTTCACCAGGGTTTTGGGAGTGGGCCTAGGCTTATTCTTACAAGGTACAGCTGCTTCTGTGCAATTACTGGCATGCTGGTACAAATTAGTGATGTAAGATTTTATGTACTCATCAGAGTTTATTGGGTTGGGGGGGATTTGAAACCAGCCAAGGTATTGATTAGAAATAAGTAGTTTGTCATGGAGCAGTTTCTAAAGATTCTAGGGGCTGCAGGGTCTTGGGTTTCAGTTTAATTTCAAAGGAGATAGTTTTATGGTCTAGCCTGATGAGTGAAGGTGAAATGCAAGGGGTGGAGCATGAACCACCCACATTAGTAAGAACAATGTCAAAGATGTTTTTTCCCCCAGTAGGTAATCTCAGTCGTTATTCCAGAACATTTGTACTAACAAAGTTCAAGAATCTCTGTGCTTGTGCACTACTAGTGTTGTGTTTTTTCCAGTTTATACTTCAATAGTAAAGTCACTCAAGAAAATGGTATTGGGTTTAATGCTGAGTGACTGCAGTTCCTGTAAGTAGGTGTTGGTGCTATCTTAGGTCATAGAGGGAGTTTTATATGTGGCTATAATGTGATAAGGGACTTTACTGATGGACAGTTGGATATGAAGAAGTTCTAATGCATCATGTTGTTTAACCAGCCTACATGTAAGTATCTTCTGTATAAACACTGAGAGATCTCCACCTTCACCTTTTGTCCCTCCTGCATTAGTAACTGGGTCTGAATGTGTGGTAGGCTTTATATCCCTGCACAGTCAGGGCACTCTCCACTGATTTAAACCATGTCTCATTCAATATGCAGAAGCCTATATCCTCCAAGGTGAAGAGAGCTTGTAGGGAGTGACATTTTGTGTTTATGCACCTAGCATGGGCTCCCAGGTTGATAAATTTTATACCGTATTTGAATGACACCAACAGTTAAGCCATTTATCGAAGTCAGGTATTATTGCTAATATTGTGGCATCGTCTATGCTGCTTAATGCTAAACTCATATCTGCCTGGTACACATAGTCAGAGAGCTCCATCATGTCTCTCTTCATATAGTCTAGGGAAGTATGTTTCAAGTTAATAACACCCACATGTACTATGACAAAGACATACTGGTATTTGTTTTTCATAGATTTAAGAGCATGCATGATCTGATGGATCCTGGCACCAGACAAGGAACTGGATGCCACTCTTTCCTTGCTCATACCTGGTAAGAAGTACATCTGTATGTCCTACAATGGAGTCTGTTATGACTAGAATATTTGTCTCCTTATGGGATTAGCGTCCAAGATGTTGGGACTCCTAATGCTTTGTGAGGTGGCAGGCTTTGTGATCTGAGAGTGTTGCTGAGGGTATTTAATGCCTGTCTTATATTTTGAGGGTTTTTTAGATTAGGCTGCAGGTGGATTGGACACTCTAAATTGGCCCTAGGTGTGATTGTGTGTGTGTGTCTTCTGTGGAAGGTTGGGCGCCGGGCTGGCAACTCGACACTGTAAAACTCCACTACCAATCATGAGCGGACAGCTGATCCGCTGTGGTGACCCCTAACCGGGAAAAGCCTTTTCAAAACTCAAATCTTCTAATCTCTGTTCTTGCTTAAGCAAGAAAAAGAATATAAAGTGGGACATGGCTAAGATGATGAGTAGTTAACAGCACTGTTTTTTTAGCACTGCTTCATTTTAACATCTCTGACAAGATTTTTACTAAAAAACTCATATAGAACATTTCAAAACTTAATGAATTTATACTTGAACATCTGCTGAAAGATGTATTACAAAAAGTTTGAAACTCTTTTAATTGCTTTTTCCTGTCAAGAAAACTAGAAAGAACTAAGTGTCTCAGAATGAGCCACTCTAAGCCCAATGTACAGGACAGTACAATGAAAAAAGACATACAGGCTATACTATGTAATATTAATGAGTTATCTGTAAAGACAGATAAATTAGAAAGCAAACTGGACAATTTTAAAGAGGAATATAAAAAACAAGCTTAAGTGCTGAGTGAATATCTTAAAGAACAATCATCACAAATCTGGAGTCCAGAAGAGGCAATGTCTGATTTTGATGGAAGATTACTTGAAAATGAGAATAACACTGAATTTTGTCTGAAACAAAACAAATTATTTTGGGAAAAAATGGAAGACTTAGAGAACATGTCTAGAAGGAATAACATCAGGATTTACGAGATTCCTGAAAAAGAAGACGGAGACAGTATGATTCAATTCCTTAATACCTGGCTACCTAAAACTTTGAACCTGTCTGAAGCTTTTTCTATTGGCATCAAAAGGGCACATAGATCACTTTCCAACTCATCTTTAAAAAAATGACCTTCACCAAGGTCAGTGATTATAAGATTTTCTCAAGTCAGGATAAGGATTTAGTCTTAAAAGCTGCATGGGCTAATTATCCAGTTAAAATGAATGAAAATACTATAACATTTGACAATGACTATTCAACATTAGTGATGTTAAAGAGAAAATAATGTGTGCCACTTGTTAAAAGCTTACAAAAAAAATATTAAAGCACAAGTCTTTTTCCAGCAAAAATAAGGATTCACCTTCCAGAAGGAAAGAAGATTTTTAACACCTTGGAAGATGCAATGGATGCAATGAATATAGTTTACATACTAGCCTATAGAAAGACACTTCTAACAGAAAATTAGATTGTGTTTCTCTGTTATTGTCTTTTTTAATGATAACAAAATGTAATATCTCAGAACAATTTATTATGGAAAGTTTGAATCTTAAAAGGGAAAATTTTTCAGATGTTTGTTCAGACACTATTAGACATAACATTTAAGGGAAAACTAGGAGTGATTCTAACAGCAGTACTAGATTAAAGAGTATCAAGTATATAAGGGTAAAGATAAATGCTCTGTTATATGATATTGTACACTAGGATTATAGCTAAAATATAAAACCTAGAAATATAGTAATAGTACAAGACATAGTATACAAACAGAAATAGAAAGAGATCAGAATAAGTAAACATGTATATAATAAATACTATAAATATATCTACAAGGGTGAGAGGTTGGCATAGTGGTTAAGGTGCTCACTTTATAGACACAAAGTGCAGTGCTTGATTCTCTCATGGGGTAATTATCTGGGCTTGGAATGGCTCACAAGGGCAGTTAGCCTGGTACTAACTTATGAACGTATGATCCTATGAACAACTTTACACATAGTAAATAAAATAGAAAAATAGAAAATCATCTGACTTATAAATTAATAAATATGAAAATATCAACTGACTTCTCCCTGTAGTAGAGCAGGGAGATAATAAGCGGTAGAGGGAAAGATGATTATAGAGGTATTCAGTATCAGACCATAATGCCATAATCTTTAATATTATTTTAAAAACTGACAAGTTAATCCATCACCGGAGATTACCAACTTACATTATTAAAATAAAATGATACAAATATTGGTATGTTAAAGAGATCAAACATTTCCTAGGAATAAACATGAATGGTGAAGTATCTGACACTGTCCCGTGGGATTCAATAAAGGCTTACTTAGATGGAAGAGTTACAAGCTGCTATATTAGTAAAACAAGAGAATGGGACAAAGAATTGAATACACTACGGGCCAAAATAGATACACTAAAGTTAAATCTAAAAACAAATGACATTATCAGTCAGTGTGAACTTAAAAACTTAAATACAAAATATGTTGAAATTCTAAATCATAAAGTTTCAATAAACCTGGAAAAACTTAAAGTTAAGGTATATTCAATAAACCCTTTAAACTTGCATAAACTTACCCTTAGATCAAAGAAAATGTATAAACTAAATCATATCAAAAACATTATAACACATATAAATAACAAAAAAGAAAGAAGAACAGATATTAAAGGTGTTCTTGAAGGCTTTAAAATATTTTATGAAAATATAAATAATGATACAAATAACCTAGATAATAAAGATGTAGTTCAAACTTTTGTAAGGGAAAATATAAATAATGAAATAAGTGAACAAATAAAAACTGTTAGACCATTCATTTTAACAGAAATAAAAGATCAAATAAAAAAGTGAAAAAATAATAAGGCACTGGGCTCAGATGGTCTTATACTACTGGATGATGCAGTTAAAATATTAGATAAGGTCTTTAGAAAAATAAACACAACTGAAGTCCCTCATCATGGGAATAGTCCCTTATATCACCTAGTTTAAACCCAGATAAGGATTCTGCAAAGTTCTCATCATATAGACTCATTTCACTTTTAAATGTGGACTATAAGATGGTCTTGTCCATTTTAGCTAACAGAATTAATATACTTATACCTAAACTAATTAGCAATGATCAAACTGGGCTTATATTAAATAGACAAGTACAGGGCAATATAATAAGAATGCATACATTAATAGACTATGCAAATAAAAAAAAAAAAACTTTCTATCATTAGTCTTTATTTAGATAAGGCTTTTGACTCAGTTAATTGGTTGTACTTGTTTAAAACATTTTAAAGTGTATAATTTCTCACCTGAGGTAATTGCATTAATTTCTAACTTATACAATAACTCCTGTGTTTATGTTAAAATTGTTTCTTCTTTCTAATTCTTTTAAATTGCAAAAAGGCACAAACCAAGGGTGTCCATTATCACCTTTGCTTTTTGCATTAGCTATAGATCCCCTTTTCTAAAATGATTAGATCCAATAAGAACATTGATTGTATCAAAATAAAAGAAGATTCCAAACTAAAGACTCATCTCTTTGCTGATGATATTTTACTAACAATAAGAAATATAGAGAATTCATTAGAACATATAATTAGTTCTATGAGTCAGTTTGAAGACATCTTGAACTTAACATTTAATCATAATAAAACAAGTATGTTATTAATCAATACAAAATAAAAAAAAATCATACAAAAATATTCTAACTTTAATTGGAATTACAATCAAATGAAATGCATTGGTATAACCATTATGTCTAATAGCAAAGAAATGATGCAAACAAGTTTTCATAAACTTTTAAGTTTAGTCACAAATTGGAACAAATTCTTCTTTATCATGGAAGAATGATTAATGCTTATTAATATGGGAATTTCCCATACAATATTGTTTGCCTTTCAAGCTTTAGTACTATCTTTACCAAAAAAAAAAATGAAGAAGATAAATAATATTCTACTTAATTTTTTGGCATTCTAATAAATCAATAGTTTTCTTGACTGGCACAGAAAAGGTTGGGATAAAGGTAAAATAGGATTCCCTTATATTCAATTGTATGCTACTTCAACAATTGTAAAAGTTATAGTTTTGTTGATAAATTGATTGTATGATTAAAATGGAACCAAATACATCAAGAAACATTTTAGTAAATAATAGATATATCACAACCAGTCATAAACAAGTAGTCCTTAATAGTTTATCTGGTTATTAAAAGATTTTTGTGTAAATGAAATTAGACCCTCTTCTCAAATTCCCTATTTAAATAACACAATTTCCTCTTTTTCAGAAGTTCACATATTCTAACCATTGTATTAAAGACTTAATACTTCTTTGTTTCCAATTATATATACAAATGACTGCTTAGAAACTCATAACATCAACAAAATGGTAGTACTGAAATAACAAAGTAATTTATTGGCATCAGTTCTTAAATGGTACTGATACCACACACACACACACACACACACACACACACACACACACACACACACACACACACACACTTTTAAAATTGTAAGGTCCAAATAAAATCAAGATTCTGAGAACTGGTTAAATTTATAAATATTTAGAGACTATGTGAACATGGAGAGTAATAAGATATTTTACCTAGATAAGAAATTGTTCCCCAAATTATTGGAATTCTTAATAAATATCAGTAATAATGCAATGAAAAATAAATCATATTTGTCACAAATTTATAAAATCCTTTAGTTAGATTTCACATATTTAGACAAATTATATTGGAACTACTCCTCAAAAAATAATAATGAAGACTTCTCTGAAGAATATGAGAAAATAATATTAAAATCTACAGATAAAAAGGCATCTTCATTATATTGGAAATTTTTTTCTTGGAAAGTCTTACACAGAGCTTTTATCACTCTTAACAAAATTACAATCATGTATAAATCAAACAGAATTAAATGCTGAAGACATGATTCTGAAATAATAGCTGATTGGAATGCATATGGTATATGAATGTGAAGTCATGTACGAGGGTAGTGTGACAGCGGTGAGGTCTGCGGTGAGAGTGATGGATGTGTTTAAGCTGGAGGTGGGATTACATCAAGGATCAGCTCTGAGCACTTTCTTATTTGCAATGGTGATGGACAGGTTGACAGACGAGATCAGGCAGGAGTCCCCGTGGACTATGATGTTTGCAGATGACATTGTGATCTGTAGTGAGAGTAGGGAACAGGTGGAGGACACCTTAGAGAGGTGGACATATGCTCTAGAGAGAAGAGGAATGAAGGTCAGCAGGACTAAGACAGAATATATGTGTGTGAATGAGAGGGAGGATAGAGGAATGGTGAGGATGCAGGGAGTAGAGGTGGTGAAGGTGGATGAGTTTAAATACTTGGGATCAACAGTTCAGAGTAATGGTGAGTGTGGAAGAGAGGTGAAGAAGAGAGTACAGGCAGGATGGAGTGGATGGAGAAGAGTGTCAGGAGTGATTTGTGACAGACGAGTACCTGTAAGAGTGAAAGGGAAGGTCTACAAGAGGGTAGTGAGACCAGCTATTTTATATGGGTTGGAAAAGTGGCACTGACAAAAAGGCAGGAGTCAGAGCTTGACGTGGCAGAGTTGAAGATGTTAAGATTTGCACTGGGTGTGACGAGGATGGACAGGATTAGGAATAAGTATATTAGAGGGTCAGCCCAGGTTGGAAAGTTTGGGGACAAAGCCAGAGAGGAAATATTACATTGGTTTGGACATGTGCTGAGGAGGGATGCAGAGTATATTGGGAAAAAGATGCTAAGGATGAAGCTGCCAGGTAACAGGAAAAAAGGGAGGCCTAAGATAAGGTTTATGGATGTGGTGAGAGAGGACATGCAAGTGGTTGGTGTGACAGAGCAAGATGCAGAGGACAGGATGAAATGGAAACAGTCGATCTGCTGTGGCGACCCCTAACGGGAGCAGCCAAAAGATGAAGAAGAAGATATGAATGTGAAGTCATCTCTCCTTTTTGGAAAGAAATTAATAACTTCCTTCAGACCCTATGATCAAACAGATGTAATGTTTCTAAATCTTTAGGCTTATTTAATTGTCTGATTCCTGAGATAATTCCAAGAACCCATGTGCCTCTTCTTTGGTCTATACTTGCTATAGCCAGAAAAGTATTTACTAAAAAATGGATAGGTAAAGTTCCACCCTCTAGTTTTGAATTTATTAGTACGGCAAAACTTGTTTGCAGTAGTGACTTGCATGCTATAAAGATAACAACTTCTAATGTTACATATTCATATAAATCTTGGCTTACACCTAAAGACTTACTTGAAATTGTTGTTGATATGTATAACTTTGATGTATTGATCGGCTGTCGACCTATGTATAATTGATTTGTTCATTTATTGCTACAATGAACAAATCAATTATGTTACATATTTGTTACAAAAACATGCATCTGGAGTGTTTCTCCCAGGGCCACCACTGAAAATTGGATTTGTTCCAAGTCAGACTTTCCCGGTAAACAAATGTTAAATAAAATAAAAAAATAAATAAATTGTTTTAAAACCAAATAAAAAAATAAAAAGAGAGTATAAATGCCTGTTTAGTCATTTGCAATAAATAGAAATAAAAGGGTGGGGAGTCACTGAAAATCCAAAATTGCCAAAATAATTTATTTGTTGTTTATTTGTTTGCCTTTATTTACCATGAAAGTCAGAGGCCCAGGGAGTCAAGTTCCAGCAGACACATTTAAAATACTCATGACATTTTTTTTGTACAAAGATACAATGCATATATAATTAATATATAGATAATTAGTAACAATATCATTCTAAGTCATGGAAATAAAACTGAAAGAATGGTAAAGCCAACCTCTGCTGGTAGTTAGACCTGATTTTTTTTTGCCTGTTTTTTGCCCATCTGCCTGCTGATCATGAGGCCAGTAGAACCAGTCTTTCCCAATCATGGGGATGAAAGTTAGCTAGAAGAGGCCATCATTCAGGCAGCCATCAGGGTGGCTTTACATTTTTACTTACAGGCCCTACCTCTTGTATTCACTTGGCCAAGTGCCATGTGTGTGTGGGGGAGTCATGCAATGGGTTGACTGCAGAGGTAATCAATAATTATCAAATTTCTTTCATACTTGGACAAGGAACTGATTTTAAGATCTGCTTGGAGGAAGGCACCTCTAAAATATAAACAGAGCCTGATAAGATTTGATAACGACTATTCATCTAGAATAATGGAACAAAGGAAAAAAGTGTGGCCAATGATAAAGTTTCTGAAACAAAATAACATCAAGGCACAACTTGCATATCCAGCTAAGATAAGAATATTGTATGCCAATGAGATGAGGACTTTTATTGACTTAGAGGAAGCCTCTTCATTTATTAAAACTAATAATGTGATTACTTTACCAGAAGATATGGATTGGATGTCACCTTCTCTCAAGAGAACAAAATAAACAAATGTCTGGGCAGATGTCAAAAAGAAGAAGCAAAAGACTGATACTATTACAGCCAAATCTCTCAAAGCATCTACTATGATTTCTGTTTACCTATGTTTGCTGAATTTCTTTTATTAGTACTAATTTAAAACAAGGGAAAGAAAGGGGAGGAAAATCACTGTTTTTGGTCAAGGGAGGAGAGGCTTAAGAGTATTCTAACTGCCCCAAGAACTCTCTAAGATGCTCTAAATACTATTCGATTAATACTTACCTAAGGTAAGTCTTGATTACCAATAGGTACCTTCACATTCATTCTAGACCTGATGTGATTACCCATTCTGGAAGCAGGAGGTGCCCTATGCAGGATGAGAATTGTCAGGGTGATCATAGTTCATTCTTAGACTCTGCTTTGTAAATCTATAAATATGTAAAAGCATTGCACACTAGAATGTAGGATGCCTCTACTCAGAGTCAGGATACCACTGATAAGCCATGTATTTTCATAAGTGTAAGTTGAAGTTGGTGACCTGAAGATTGGGAAAGTAAAGGAAGACAGTACACCTACAGTAAATTCATATTTCATTGGTAATCACTCATTGTCTCCTGTAGAGTCCTTTTAGTCAAATTATTTTAGTAATAATCTATTTGTTGTTGGCTTATTTAGTGTATGCTCCTCTGTTGCATTTAATTTATCCAAAATGACATAGATGACATGTTTGGGATCTCTTAAGGGTAACTAAATATTGGATATTTTCTAAGTCAACATAATTGTTTACACTACCAACATTCCATCCTGATATATAAAATACTATAGAACAATAACAGAATAATGTGGAATTTCATATCTCTTTTAAGAAAATTCTCCATATAATAATTTAACATATGGAGCTCAGTTGATATCGTTGGTTAAATGTATGAGTGATAATTCAATAGATCTATCTTTATCTATTGGATTAGGAATGACTTTCATTTCATGTTTAATGGAAAATTCATATTTACTTGTATTTGATACTTTAGAATTAATGTTTTATAGAAGTACTTTTTTAAAGCCTGACCAGAATTTTACCCTATATGTATTTAAAGAAGAAAGAACATTAAATTACACTCCCAAGTTTACACACATAAAAATAACATTCAATGTTATCAGAAAATATGGTATAGCTACTATAATCAATTTTAAAAAAAAAGCAAAAAGTTTCTTCCAACAACAACTTGAAATCGATTTAACATTCTTATCATTAAATAATAATGGCTTAAATAATGCAAATAAAAGATCAAACTTACTAAAATATTTAAATCTAAATAAGGCACAAGTAGTATTTCTCCACAAAATGCATTTTAAGACTACCGATAGCTTTATTTGGAACCCTAAGGACTATACAGTCTTAGCTCAATCCTCCAACAGAACAAAGACAAAAAGAGTATCAATTCTCTGGAAGAAAAACATAATCACTCCAAAAGTTATTTATAAATATGAAGACAAAGAAGGTCTACTAGCATTTGTTATATTTAAATTTAATAACAGAATATGGACCTTAGCTAATCTATATTGGTTTCCAGGAATTGGAGGAGGAACAGTTAAAAAACACCTAGATTTTATTTCCAACAATTATAAAGGAAATCTTACACTGGGAGGAGACTTTAATTATACCTTAGAAGCTTCTGAAACCACCAAGAAGTCTTTTCGCATAGCAACTATTTCAAAATCCTTAAAAAGATGGATTGATTAATTTCATTTAATACACACTTTTAAAGTAAAAGATGATAAATCCTTATTATTTTCCCATAAAGACCATAGATTTGGAACACAAACCAGAATAGACAAATTATTCGTAGTTCAGGATTTACAAAAAAAAAATCCTCAACTTCTCAATAGTTCCATGCCCCTTCTCAGATCATGACTCTCTGATAATGAAGTTCTAAATAGAGTATAAATCTTTAATCCTCTCAAATAGAATTCCATCATATATCACGAAAATTAAAGAATTCAGACCCTGGATGTTGTCAGAACTACAATTATTTCTTGAAATTAATAATACAACAGAAATCAGTAGAGTCATCGTTTGGGACTCATTAAAAGTGTATTTATTAGGTAAGACCCTTAGCTGGTACAAAAACAAAATCAGAGAGTGGGAATCTGAATCATTAGACTTGCAAACCAGACTCTTGACAGCAAAATCTAAAAAAAATCAGAATTGTCCAGAAGTCAAAAAAGAAATAGAGGAATTAAATAAAAAATATAATGAAATTCTAACACACAAAACTTGTCTAGCCTTTGAAAAATTAAAAATAAACTCATTAGCCACCTCCCTCAGATATTTACATAACTTATTTACAAGAATTAAAATACAATCTAAAGCAAATAACATTAGTAGTATAGATCATGAAAAGAAAGGGAAAAAAATTATCAGATATAGGTGACATCCTTGAAGCATTTCAGTTCCATTATATGGAACACTTCAAAAAAAAGAAGATTTAAATACCAACCAAATAAACTTAGATACAAACCTTATCAATATAAAAAATTCCCGAAAACTTAAAACTAGACCTGCAAAAACCTATATCCTACAAAGTAAGTGTTGACAAGATAAAAGAAAGTAAATCTAACAAAGGTCCAGGGATAGATGGTATAATTACGGAAATTTACAAACTCTTCCCTTCAACAGTAATCTCCCTTTTTCATAAAACTCTGCTAGAAGTCCAGTCAGAAGCAAAATTACCACCCTCATGGAAATATTCTCTCATAACACCAATTCTAAAAAATAATAAACCATCAGACCTTTGCACCTCATACAGACCTATATCATTACTGAATAATGATTACAAAATATTCATGTCAATCCTAGCTAACAGAATGAAAATCCCACTTTCAATGACAATTAATAATGATCAAACTGGATTTTTCTATAACAGGCACACACATGATATTAAAAGAATACTTACTCTTATAGATTATGTGAATAAAGAAGATAGAGAAACACTTGCAATCAGATTATACATAGAAAAGCCTTTAATTCACTCAACTGGGAATATCTATTTAAAACTTTAGCATTATTTGAATTTCCTCCTCCCTTCATCTTATTACTAAAAACATATATATTAATAACGTAGCCTACATTAAATTAGGTCCTTTCACCTCAGAATCTATCCATATAATGAAAGGTACTAAACGATGATGCCCCCTTTCTCCTATTTTATTTGCTTTGGCTATAGAAATACTTGCAAAAATAATATGCAATAATCCAAGAATAAAAGCAATAGAAGTCTATGACCAGTACATATCTAAAATAATGCTTCTTGCTGATACTATTTTATTAACCCTATCAAATTCCAGAGAGTCATTAGGAGAGCTAGAAGAAGTAATGGAGACATGTTATAAGATTTCAGTTCTACACTTTAATAGATCAAAATCAAAATTTCTATTTTTTAATAAGAAAAAAGAACTACAAGTTACAGATAAATCCATCATAGGAAAACAAGAACTTACGCTAAATTATTTTGGAATAGTGTTATACAAAAATATAAATGAAACAATATTAATAAATTATAAAACCACTATTGAAACAATAAAAATATATATAGAAAAGTGGAACAAAATGATATTAACTTTTGAATACAGATTGCAATTAATAAAAATGGTCTTATTTCCAAAAATACTATATGTAGCATTAGCGATACAGTTAATTCCTGAAAGATGCATTCTTAAAGAAATAAACTCATGTTTAATAAATTTTTTTATGGTATCCAAAAAAGAACAGAGTAGCTCTAACTCATCACATTAGACCCTGGAAACAAGGAGGATTGAACTTCCCAGAAATAGAAACATATATAAAAGCATCTGTGCTTAAAACTACAATAGACTGGATAAACCCAAATTATGTTGCCAACTGGAAAGAATTAACAACGGCTATATTAACAAATTAATTTAATCTGTTAAAAAAATTTAATAGACAAATCAAACAAACCCTGGTACACACTATGCATAAGTATACTATATAATATAACAAAACCTTCTAAAACAACACTGATTTATCATTACATCAATTCCTTTAGTAAACTTATCAATCAAAACATAGATCTAAAACTTTGGTTTGACCTTTTAATCCCATTTACCATCACTAAGGACTTTCTTCACAAAATATATATGGAAACAATAACCTCCTGGGAACAAAATGGATTCTTATGCTGGTTTTAATGTGTAAATAAATTAAATGTTTCAGATATACATATGATAAAAACTGCTTACAATATTCCAACACAGGACTGTTTGACCTTACAAAGCATTCTAATGTACACTCAAGATTTATGCAGATTAATTAATAATTCCTCATTTAAAGATATTCCAAATCTAATAAGTTTTCTGTATGAATTTATATATAATAGTTGTGAAAAGAAAAATTCCATTTCCAATCTGTATAAAGAGTTAATAACATATAAACAATTCCCAAACCATCATACTGGCAGTTCGTAACAAAAGGTCAGTCATTGCAGTTAACAGAAGAAATTAAAACTAACATCTTACTATCAGTTAATTACACCTCTAACACACAGTTTGTTTGCATCTTTCGGCTTTTCCCGGTTAGGGGTCGCCACAGCAGAACTCCGGTCCACTAATAATTGGCAGTGGAGTTTTACGTGCTGGCTTGCCGGGCCTAACACACAACCTTCAACGAAGGAACGCCCATTCACGCATGTCGCCACACAGAAGACACTCTAACTGAGAATTGAATGGGCAATGTCTAACTGTGAGGTGACAACGCTACTGCAGCACCAACACACAGTACTGGAAAATATTTAATTGGAAATACTTACATAGAGCATTTTTAACACCAGATAGAATTAAAAAAATCAATACTACTACAAATGTTTTTTGCTGGAGGTGTGAAAAGTCAAATAAAGCAGACTGGATTCATATTTTTTATGAATGTAATAAAATTAAATCATATTGTAATGGAATCAACCATTTTTTAAAAGCTTTATTTAATGAATCCTTTACCTTAACTAAAGTATTGATTATCATCATCATCATCTTTCGGCTGTTCCCGTTAGGGGTAGCCACAGCAGATCACTTGTTTCCATTTCTTCCTGTCCTCTGCATCTTGCTCTGTCACACCAACCACCTATATGTCCTCTCTCACCACATCCATAAACCTTATCTTAGGCCTTCCTCTTTTCCTGTTACCTGGTAGCTTCATCCTTAGCATCTTTTTCCCAATATACTCAGCATCCCTCCTCAGCACATGTCCAAACCAACGTAATCATGCCTCTCTGGCTTTGTCCCCAAACCTTCCAACCTGGGCTGACCCTCTAATATACTTATTCCTAATCCTGTCCACCCTCGTCACACCCAGTGCAAATCTTAACATATTTAATTCTGCCACATCCAGCTCAAACTCATGCCTTTTTGTTAATGCCACTGTCTCCAACCCATATAACATAGCTGGTCTCACTACCCTCTTGCAGACCTTCCCTTTCACTCTTACAGGTACTCGTCTGTCACAAATCACTCCTGACACACTTCTCCACCCACTCCATCCTGCCTGTACTCTCTTCTTCACCTCTCTTCCACACTCATTGTTACTCTGAACTATTGACCCCAAGTATTTAAACTCATCCACCTTCGCCACCTCTACTCCTTGCATCCTCACCATTCCTCTATCCTCCCTCTCATTCACACATATATATTCTGTCTTAGTCCTGCTGACCTTCATTCCTCTTCTCTCTAGAGCATATCTCCATCTCTTCAGGGTCTCCTCCACCTGTTCCCTACTCTCACTACAGATCACAATGTCATCTGCAAACATCATAGTCCATGGGGACTCCTGTCTGATCTCGTCTGTCAACCTGTCCATCACCATTGATGTAACCCCACCTCCACCTTAAACGCATCCGTCACTCCCACCGCAGACCTCACCACTGTCACACTACTCATGTACTTATCCTGTACCACTCTTACATACTTTTCTGACACTCCTGACTTCCTCATACAATACCACAACTCCTCTCTAGACACCCTGTCATATGCTTTCTCTAAGTCTACAAACACACAATGCAACTCCTTCTGACATTCTCTGTACTTCTCCATCAACACTCTCATAGCAAAGATCGCATCGGTAGTGCTCTTTCCCGGCATGAAACCATACTGCTGATCACTAATCATCACGTCCCCTCTTAACCTTGCTTCCACTAGTCTTTCCCATAACTTCACGCTGTGACTGATCAGTTTAATCCCTCTGTAGTTACTACAGCTCTGCACATCACCCTTATTCTTAAAAATCGGTACCAAAACACTTTTTCTCCATTCCACAGGCATCCTCTCACTTTCCAAGATTTCATTAAACAATCTGGTTAAAAACTCCACTGCCATTTCACCTAAACACCTCCATGCTTCCACAGGTATGTCATCTGGGCCAACAGCCTTTCCATTCTTCATTCTCTTCATAGCTATCCTTACTTCCTCCTTGCTAATCCATTGCACTTCATGATTCACTATCCCTACATCATCCAACCTTCTCTCCCTCTCATTCTCTTCATTCATCAACCCCTCAAAGTACTCTTTCCATCTCCTCAACACACTCTCCTCGCTTGTGAGTATATTTCCCTCATTATCCTTTATCACCTTTACCTGCTGCACATCTTTCCTAGCTTGGTCCCTCTGTCTAGCCAATCGGTATAGGTCCTTTTCTCCCTCCTTAGTGTCCAACCTTTTATACAACTCTTCATATGCCTTATCCTTAGCCTTCACCACCTCTCTCTTTGCCATGCACCTCATCTCCTTATACTCCTGTCTACTTTCTTCATCTTTCTGACAATCCCACTTCTTCTTTGCCAACCTCTTTTTCTGTATACTCTGTACTTCCTCATTCCACCACCATGTCTCCTTGTCATCCTTCCTCTGTCCAGATGTGATACCAAGCACCTTTCTAGCCATCTCGCTTACTAGCTCTGCTGTAGTTACTCAGCTATTTGGTAACTCTTCACTGCCACCCAGTGCCTGCCTTAACTCATCCCTGAACTGTACCTCACAATTACCCTTTTTCACTTTCCACCATTTGATCCTTGGTGCTGCCCTCACACTCTTCCTCCTCCTCTTCTTGATCACCAATATCATCCTACAAACCACCATCCTATTCTGCCTAACTACACTTTCTCTGGTCACCACTTTACAGTCTCCAATCTCCTTCAAACTGGCCCTCCTACATAAGATATAATCCACCTGTGTGCATCTTCCTCCACTCTTGTATGTCACCCTATGCTCCTCCCTCTTGTTAAAATACGTATTCACCACAGCCATGTCCATCCTTTTAGCAAAATCCACTACCATCTGACCTTCTGTATTCCTTTGTTTAACACCATACCTACCCATCACTTCCTCATCCCCTCTGTTCCCTTCACCAACATGCCCATTGAAATCTGCTCCAATCACCACTCTCTCACCCTTGGGTACAGTCATCACCACTTCATCCAATTCACTCCAAAATTTTTCTTTCTCATCCATTGCACACCCAACTTGTGGAGCATATGCACTAACAACATTCATCATTACACCATCAATTTCCATCTTCATAAACTTCACTCTATCAGACACTCTTTTCACCTCCAAAACACTTTTCACATACTGTTCTTCAGAATAACTCCTACGCCATTTCTCCTCCCATCCACACCATGATAAAACAATTTGAACCCACCGCCGATACACCTAGCCTTACTCCCCTTCCATCTGGTCTCTTGCACACACAATATACCAACCTTCCTTCTGTCCAACATATCAGCTAGCTCTCTCCCTATACCAGTCATAATACCAACATTCAAAGTTCCGACCCTCACTACCACAGTCCTAGACTTTCTCCTCTCTTCCTGCCTTCGGCCATGCCTTCCACCTCTTCTCCTCCTTCGGCCAACAGTAGCCCAATTTCCGCCAGCACCCTGTTGGCTAACAGTACTGGTGGTGGTCATTGTTAACCCGGGCCTCGACCGATCCGATATGTAAATAGTAACTGGTGACTGCATGAAAAGTTTTGGCAAAGTTTTACGCTGGATGCCCTTCCTGACACAACCCTCCCCATTTATCCGGGCTTGGGACCGGCACAAAGAAATGCACTGGCTTGTGCATCCCCAGCTATTATTATCACTGGATACAAATTCAGGGAGTGGTGGCTGTGGCAGTAAGCAGAATGCTGAATATACCTATTAGGAGATAGACTATAGTAGCAAAGCCTTCATCAGTCCAAACTTTATGCATTTGTGTTGGCCACATCTGGAGATAGGTATCAGGATCCAGAGAGAAGTGCAGTGAAAAGACATCACAAAAGTATGTGGAGTGTGTGGGTTGGATAGGAAAGAATGTGACTAGATGCAACTGAATCTAGAGCTTTTCTCAATACAAGTCAAATGACAAAGACAGGACATGATATGGGTGCATGCAATCATGTCAGGGAGATGCGAAGGACATCTCACTGATGGGATCTAAATATACTTAGTACAGGCAGAGCAATGTAAGGACCAATCATTCATTGGAGTTATGAAAGCAGTTCTTTACAAAAAATGGTGGGAAGCCAAAGAATAGATTCTAAGTGTTGATGGTTGATAGAGAATCCATGGAGGCATTTCAGAGGGTATGGAACAGCATGCCAAAAGAAGTGGATGGGATGCAGAACACTAAATGTACTTAAAGGAAAGAGTAGGTTATCTAGGCTAATTGTTTCTTTCTGCTGTCTAACAAATGTAATATTATATTGTAGGACTCTAGACTGCCTTGCAGAAAGACAAATGCACACTAAACTGGAACTTTTTTATTTAAATCTGGCTACCTAGACAGTCTGACTGTAACCCCTTTTGAGCAGAGAGTAGGGGAGAAAAGCTCCTGTCCAATAATAATAGTAGCATAGAAACAAAACACTAGATAACAGTTTGAACTATAGGTATACATCCGGCCATAACTGCATTTTAGACAAAGTAAAATACATCTTGGAGAGCTAAAGGCAGCTTTTACCAATATAAATTACTGTGTGTAAACAAAGTAAAGCTGTACCACTCTGGTGAAGGTTAAATGTTGGTTTAATAGACTCAAACAATAAAATCTATAAAAACTGTAAAAACTCAGAGTGAAAATGAACACAAGTGGATAAGCGCTTTTGGCAGTTGCCTTCTTCAGATCCTGTTTTGTTAGCAGAACTTCCTATTTTTAAAAGATTATGATCTGTCAATCTCATAGTCATCTCAGAAGACTCCTCCCCTTGAGCAAAGGCTTTAAAGGGACCATCCCGTTCAAGCCAGGCAACTTGTCAGCCTGTAAGTCAGCAATCCGTCCTGTCTCAATAATTTCTGTTCTGTTGAATAGATCTCCTCCTCTTAAACTTTCTTGAATTACTTCCAAAGCCATGAAAGAAAACTTGTGATCTAATGTCACTCAAGTGACGTAGAATTCGTTCCTTGAAGGGTCTGTTGGTCTGAGTCACTTAGTGACATTAGATTACACAACAGAACTAGGTGCTTTTGTCAACATATTGCCAAATATCCTGATCACAAGTTTTCTTGCATTTTATAGTAATAAGAGAAGTACAAAAGCAAAATGTACATATGTTACAAAAGCTAACTCATCATGGGATAATGTATTCATAGCTAAAGATATAGTGTACAATGGAAATTGATTAGAATAAAATAAAAGGAAGTGAAAACAAATTAAAGGTTAAGGTGGGATAGATAGAAGTGGGTTATATTGCATAGACAAGAAGACGGGGTGGGAAATGAAGACTAAAATGTTGTTTAAGAAAGAAAGATAAAGGACTGGGGAGGTAAAACTAATTAGTGGATTTTAGTAGGAGAGAAAATGAAAAATAGGGTGTGTAAGAGTGGAAGAGAGATGTAGAATACAGTTAAAGTCTAGAAGAAGGGAAGGTATATAAGCTGCTATACTAGGATAAGCTATATCCCAAAATATGAACAAATACCTTTTCATACCTTACATCTCCTTACTCTCCCATCTTCACTCACTTCGTTATTTCTCTCCCCAACCCCTCGACTCTCTTTCTAAATATACCATATGCCTGTTTTTTCTCTTATTTCATATTGCAATTCATGTTTGTATTATACTAACTTACCTTTAGTTTCTCTATAAAATGGCTACAATTTCTCTAAATAGTAATCATTGTCATATAAGTTGTGTTTATTCTTAACCAATGTTTTTGCATTATGTCTATTTGAGTGGCTCTTGGCTCCTTTATACAAAGCAAAGTACTTTTACTGAATAATCACACTTTTATAAGCTGTTTAAATAACACTGCTGTATCTGTATCTTTAAGTTTGTTTGTGGTAGCATTTCACTGTGGAAACTCTTTTACTGTCCTTTTACTTCAGGAGGACTGAGATTATTCATCTAATGAAGGTAGGTGTTTACCTGGTCTATCTGAGCAGAGAAGCACACAAAAGGGCTCTAAGCATTTTTTTGTGCACTTCTCTTATTTACTGTGACTGTACTTTAGCAGTTAAAAAAAAAAAAAACTACTGCCTGCTGCTGCTTTAAGTAGTTAACTGCACTGTATTACACTGTATCTGTTAGTTGTAAGTAGTTTGTGTGATCTTGTTACACTTGGGCTCCAAACCAGCTATTCTACATTAAGAAGGTGTTTTTCTGCACTCTTGTGGCAGAAGTGTGCTGTTCTAACCTGAGTTGGAGAGTGCTGGTGGAAGGCTTACTGTGTGCTTTCCTGATTGGTAGTTAGCTTAACATTTGTTTCTCTTTGCTTGTATTTAAATCTCGCACTTGTGAGGTGCTGCTCTTTGTGCAGTGGCAGTTAGCAGTGCCCGGTATAGGCACAAAAGCCTAGAAGCTCAGTTTTTCCCTAAACAGCTGTTAGGGAAACCCTTCCAGGCACACTGAGCAGCATTGCCTCCATTGATCATCCTTAGCCTACACAAAGTATAGGTCCCTCTTATAGTCTCAGCACTACAAGCACAATCCTGTCAAATTAACCCATTCCATTCCCTAAGAAGACATACAGTAAGAGCCTGCTATCATGAACAGGCAGTTTCCCATCGTCTGACCAGACTGATAGACATGGACATCCTGAAGCAATGTAGACATATTCTCATGTATACTGACAACCACTCATTTTTGAAACAAATACTTTATGTGAGAGATGTAGTTACACTATGAAGTTGGAGGTGAGACTCTTACATAAGAACAAATTGAATGACTCTCACATAAGGACACACTGAATGCCAAACAGGTTGTCAGGACATATACACACACACACACACACACACACACACACACACACACACACACACACACACACACACACACACACACACACACACACACACACACACACACACACACACACACACACACACACACACACACACACACACACACACACACACACACACATGGGGTCTATATTTTCTAATCAACTGCTTAGCTTGTCAAATGCCTAAACGTCGAGACAGCTAAGGGTCGAAAACTTGCAATCTTGAATGGCCAGGACAGCAAATTCTTTCATCGGGAAAGAATTTGCTTGGCCATGCCACACTAACATAAACATCTGAGCCATAAAAAATGGGGGGCTTCACCCCCACCCCAACCCACCCCCGATGTGGGGGACTGTGCCCCCCAACTAAATACACCAACTCCGAGATTGCTCTACATTGGGGAAAGGGCAAATTCCCAATAATGGCATAAAAGACATGGTTGATTTTAATTATCCTACTATCAACTGGGAAACATACACGGCCATAAACATGCTGGCTCAGAGGTTCTTGGACTTTGTCAATGCCAGTGCTCTGGAACAGCTAGTCAGCACACCCACAAAAGGCTCAAATGTCCCGGACATAGTAGTCACTAGCATGAGAGAGTATTGCACCCCCCCCATGTGATGTCCTCCCTGGTAGGATCGGACCATAAATCCAGATTCTTTCGATGTAATTATAAAACCAGGTACACCATCAAGCTCAAAAATGCTCAAGAATTTTTCAATAGCAAATTACTTTCTACTAAGTGATGGTATAAGAAGTTTCAAAGCCCTCTGAAATGCAGATAACACAGACTCCTATGAACAGGTGTACACCAATGCCCTGCATAACCACTTAAGCATTTTTATAGAATTGGCTGTACCTGACAGGATTAAAACCAGGTCTTGCCAAAAAAAAAAAAAAAAACACCCTGGTGGACCCCCTAGTATAAACAGTCTATACAACAAGAGAAAGAAACTAATGTCCAAGAACAAGAGGGAACTGGCTCAGCATGGGAAGAAATCTTTCTCTAGCTTAAACAAACAACTTAGAGAGCTTGTCAAGTCCTCTAAAGCTAATTATGAAGGAAAAATAGCCTCTCTAGCTAAGGATAATCACAAGGCATTCTTTAACCACATACAAAATCTAAAAAGGAATACCCAGCTATGCGCTGAACTTGTTATGGATGGCACCACCCATTCTCAACTCAACATAATAGCCAACCTGCTGGCTGACAGATTTGGACCAAACTTCACACCCCTGTCCCTCTAGTCATCCCCCAAACTATACCTGACACCATTCCCCAGCCTATTATCTCAAGAGAGCGGGTCACCTTGGCACTCTCCAGGGCCAAAAACACAGCATCAATGGGACCAGGCAACATCCCAGGTTGCCTTTTAAACAACTTAAAACATGATCTAGCAGACTGACTTGGATCTATTTTTAACCACAGCCTGAGAACTGACTATGTTCCGGCAGAATGGAGGACAGCAACAGTAATCCCTCTGCACAAAGGTGGACAATCAACCACCTCTGGGAATTATAAGCCCATAAGCTTGACTAGCCTAATCTGCAAGATCATGGAAAGAACCATTATGGACCTTATTAACAAGTACATAGGTAATTTCCAAACTCTGGATCTAACCCAGTTTGGATTTGTTAAAGGTAGATCATGCCTGTTAAGCATGGTTGACTTCTTCAAGAATGTCACCAAGGCCCTAGACAAGGGAGAAACAGTACACACCACCTATCTTGACTTAGCCAAGGCATTTGACACAATCCCACACTCAGGTATTATAGAGAACTTGCCCATTTGGGAATTAAACCCTACATTACCAGCTGGATAGCCAGGCTTACCAACAGGACACATGCTGTCAAAGTGGGTGACTTCACCTCTACCAAAAGACCAGTCAGCAGTGGCCTACCACAGGGTTCTATGCTGGGCCCCTTACTGTTTGGAATTGATTTCTAATGTCCAGGCAAACTTGAACAGCCTGTGGCTGACCAAGTTCATTGATGATTACAAATTATGAGCAATCATTGGGTCCACCAATGATGTTAATACACTGCAGGCAGGGTTAATGCAGACAAATGATTGGTGCCAAAGCTATGGATTAAAGCTAAATAGAAAAAAAATGCATCATTATTCCCTTTTGGAAAACTGACATCCATGTTAATTACATTATAGACAGCACCCCCCCCCCCATGTGTACACTCAGTGTTACATGATCTGGGTAGTCAGGGTGATAGCAATCTGAACTTTGACCATCTTGTATCCACAGTAGTAAGGAAATCCTTCTGTGTGGCACATCTTATAAGTAACAGCATCACATCTAGCTCTAAGGATGTTATAATTTTATTATCCTGGTCCCTCATCAGACTAATAATTGAGTACAATGCTCCCTTTTGCATGTACCTCACCAGACGTCTTCAACAATTGGAGAGACCACAGTGGTTTCTCACCAAGAAATTACAGGGTACACAAAACAAGTCTTATGCAGAAAGACTGAAAGGCCTGTCATTGTATTCTGTCTCCTATAGGTTGCTAAGGGGTGACCTGTACCTGGCTTATAGGGCAGTCTCTGACCTGGCCCTAATGGAAATGCTACACATTCGTAAATGAGACTGCACAAGGGTCACTCACTCAAGGGACCTTAACCTAGCCTCTGACATGAACAGGTCATGCTGGAGAGATAGGTATATCTCCCAGAGACTGCCACATCTCTAGAATAAGCTTCCAATTCATGTGAAACAGAGATCTTCCCTGACCCTCTTCAAACACAACCTAGATTAATGGATGGGTGATTGCAAATTCACTGCTGGGGTGGTGCCCATGTTCTTCCTGGACTGAGGAAGTTAGTATTAACTACTATAGACCCTTACCTCTATGAACTTCACTCACCTAACCACCGACAGTTGGGATAACTCAGAATAAATATGAGTTGGCTTGCAAGGGCTCTAGGGGTGTTAGCCTAGTAACCTTCTATGAACATGTGAACCTATGGTATAATTGTTTAAACTAGAGATGTTTTTTGTATAATTTTTGAAGATTGTAAAATTATCGTTTTTAAAATGTTTTTGTAATACTTTGGAGCTTTTTTCCCGAGGTCTCTCCTAAACATGGGCATAGAACCTACCCAGTTAGACTTTCCTGTTAGTCAAATGTCAATAAATAAATAATAAATAAATGCTTGGTAATACACTATTAGATATTACTAATATTACATGGCAATAGGTGAGGTTGGATGGTAGTTAGTGTGTTTGTAGGTTTAAAAATTACACCATGGTCTGGTAAACAGATTCCTGCAATGGGAATGTGATATCACTGTGCAGGTTTTTGCCCAGCATTAGTACTGGTAAACATGCTGTAACTTGTTTTATACTGTACATTCTGATATTTAAAGTTCAAAGGCAGCAAAACATCAAAAGCATTTTAATATGACCATATTACATCCTTCAGTGACTTTTAGTAAAAGTTTTGACTCATTCCGTTATTCCTCTTCTGTTATAGTTTATGTGGTATTTTTGTGTCTAAAATATATACTTTTGCACAATAATCTTGTAGAGAGCAGTGCAAAAGAAAAAAAGATGTGATCAGGCTGTTTTCAGAACTAGAACTAGATGATGTTTTTCAACTCCAATTTGCATTAGTTATATATATCATGCATGTGATATTTTAGCTGTTTTCTTCCCAGGAATTAGACCTTTCTAAGGTTTGTGAGATGATTTGCTAGTTGTGTGTTGCTAATATGCAGATGAGTGTATGGGCATGCATGCATGTGTGTGTGTGTGTATGTGTGTGTGTGTCTGTGTGTAGATATTTCTATATGCATTCCATTACTTTGCTGTCACAAATTTGTGATAAAAAGTATCTTAATATATCAACGGGGGTGTAGACTAAACTAATCTTCATCCTGTATATGTCACATAAAATTATCACCAACCCTTCTACATTAGAAACCATGCACTGAAATATAAAATGATATTGCAAAACAAACTGGTAAAACACAAGGGTAAGACGATTTTATGAAAATCATGGCAAAAAATGTAAACCTAAATTAAACCCTCAAATCACAAGAATACAAATGAAAAATATTACTCCAGTGAAAAAAATGACATCACAAAAGTGATAAATAAGAGTTTAGAAACCAATAGGATCATAGGACGTTACTAGGCTAATGGCCTTGGGGCCCTTACAAGCCTAGCCAAGAGTTTATCCCCAAAAAAGAAACCTCAGTCAGCACCTGTCACCCCTTGTCAATGGGAGACACAGGTGGAATCCTCCGGGACAAATTTGTGGTTTCCCATCCACTCATTAAGTTTGCACTTGAAGAGGGTCAGTAAGGTACTCTGACATGTATGGGAAGTTTATTCCAGACATGGGGCAGCCTTTGGGAGACAAACCTGTCTCTCCAGCAGGTTTTGTTGATGTCACATATTAGATTCAGGCCTTTCCAGCGAGTAATGCATGAGAAGTAAGACTTATGGATATGGAGCATCTCTAGTAGGGCAAGGTCCAAGATTGCCTTGTAGGCGAGACACAGATCACTCCTGAGAAATCTGTATGATACTGAGTAGAGTGATAGTGATTTGAGCCTGTCCGAATAGGACAGGTGTTAGGGCCCATGGATTGATATATTAAAAACAAAACCAGACATTTATTTGTTTATTTTTATTTTAAAATATATGGAAGTATTATCAACCTAATAAATAATATTAAAATGTTTCAAACAACTTCACAAAAGAAATGCTCTGTGGATATAATCTGATTCACGATTAAACCATAATCTCCAAGTAATCAAAATTGGAAAACTATAGAAATCAACATAAAAAGAAAGTACAACTAAGGCTACAAGGAAAACACAAAATTAAAAATTATTTTAATAGGTTGGATCATTACTTCCCCCTTACTAGCCATAATTCAGAGAATTGTAAATATTCAAATACAAAAAAGTATTTGAATAGGATAACAACATCCAATTCACTAATCAAAGGCAGTGTGTTTGCTACTTGAAGACTAAGAAGCTATGAGCTAGGAGGAGTGAAATTTCAGATATATGTTGCTTATGATATTAAATAAAAAGCACAACCATACATATAAGATAGTTGAAAATTAGACGGTGTTGTGTGTGGACAAGCAGTAGGTGAGAATCTTTCTCCCGCCTATTGAACCCATGTCAGGTAGAAACAGAGCAGTGACACACAGCATTCTTAGCAAGAAAGGCTGTTAGGATGCTGGAGAAAAGTGAGAATTTAGACCATGAATATTAGCTGTAATGGTGCTATAGAGCTTATAATCTCTGAATGACAACATGTTGCCTTCACTGTGTAGCACTTGACAAGAAATGCAGGGGGTCAGCAGTGGCAATCATAAGGAGTGGCAGGACTGAGGGGTTCTTCAAAGTGTCTGTAAACAGATTGCAACAGTGGGAATGGATTACTATCTCTGGTTAAGGCATATATAAATATGGAACTGGTTAGAAGAAAAGTTCTATCAGCATTATACAGCCAATCAGGCCTTTGTTGTTGGGGCGAGTGGAGAAGAAGCTTACATACTTTATTTCAAAGGGTTTGCAATTGTTAAAAATTGGTAAGGAAGGCAGTGGTGGGTAAGGGTAAGACCAGTTGATGGTATAACAACCCCTTTGCCATATGTTGCTCTATTTACTCTCATGTAATGTTGGTTGATTCTGAAGGCTCTCTATACCATGAGGGCTACTTTGTTCTGAGATTTGCTTCTGTGAAGGGAAGATAAGTAAGTGACAAATAAGAGCTAAAGACCAACATACTTGAACTCAGTGATCATCTCATCTTCCTCTACTGAATGGACATTCACTTTCCACTTACTAGGGTTCACCATAATTCTATATATGAACCAAAGAACATTGTTTTAGTATTAGGGAAATTAATATGCACTGATTATTCACAAAACAAATTGTTACATTATTAATGCAACATCCATACTAACTTCATTGCCTAGCAGTGCAGTGGTGCATGGGGTGGAGCAGTGGTGCAGCAGTTAACATTGTCGCCTCACAGCAAGAGGTTCTCCGGTTCGATTCTTGGCTGGGGTACCTTCTGTGTGGAGTCTGCATGTCCTCCCTGTGTTTGAGTGACTTTCCTCCAGGTGCTCTGGTTTCTTCCCACATTCCAAAGACATGAATCTGGAGTGTCTCTCCCTGGGCCTCAGCTGAAAATAGGCTCCGTCTTAATTGGACTTTCCCGGTCAACAAATGTAGCAGAAATAAAAATGATAAAGCTCTCAATAGTACAAGATTATCTATGTGGAGGTACACATGCAAACTAGGCTTGTCAGTAATCACTCTGTTAATAAAAAAAGTAGCTAAGGACATACAGAATACTTAGCCTTGTGGAACACTGGGAGAGAATGTAATTAGAGGAGAAAAAGGAATATCTACTCTTTCTTTAAAATGTTATTGCAAGTGTAGCTGTAGAATTATTGAATTATATTAGAATTTAGTCTATGCTTGTCAAGCTTAGTAATAAAGGGCAGGAAGGGTACTGCATAGAAGGTCATTTTTAGATCAGTGAATAATCATGTCTGTGTAGGTGGTAATATTAGTAAAAAAGATTAGTTGTGGTGCTGTGGACTTTACTTCAGCCATACTGCTCACATCTGAGGAGACCAATAAGATCTAGATGAACCTTAAGCAAAAGTAAAAAAAGGTTGACATGGGAATACCAAAGAAACTATACACAGGTAGAAACTTAACATACTGAACTATGTCATCCATGGCACAGAAAACAGTTACTTGTTTACTGCTTTTTTTTTTTTGTAGCTTGCTTAATCCTCATGAGCCAAACACAAACTTATGCTAGTGGTTATAATTTTTTTTGCCAACTGACTGACCACTGCAGCTTGACCATCAGTTACTGAGCAACCTCCCAAAGGACTCCAAAGATAACCACAAGGCATTCTTTAGCTATGTCAAGAATCTAAGTGGCAATGCTCAGATCTGCTCAGAGTTAGTGTAGAATGGCACAAAATGCACTGAACTGACCGATATTGCCAACATCCTGGCAGACAGGTTCAGCGCAAACTTCACCTCCCTCTCAGCTCCAAAAGGGTCCATAACCATACCAGAAGAATGTAGAGTCCCTGAAATCACAGACACTCAGGTTAAAACAGCCCTCTTCAAAGCCAAAAACTCAGCATCAATGGGACCGGATGGTGTCCCAGGCTGCGTCCTACACGAGCTCAAAGATGAACTAACTCCTCACCTAAACACACTGTTCAAACTCAGCCTCTCCACAGGCTACATACCCATAGAGTGGCGCACAGCAATGGTTATTCCACTTTACAAAGGTGGAGCCACAACAGACCCCGGGAACTATTGCCCTATAAGCCTGACTAGCTTGGTCTGCAAGGCTATGGAGTGCATCATCGTGGAACTCATTAACAGAGATATTGGGAACCTCCAAACACTGGACCCTACCCAGTTTGGCTTTGTTAAGGACAGATCATGCCTCCTAAACCTTGTGGACTTCTTTGAGACAGTTACCAAGGCTATAGATGAGAGAAGGGTGGTACACACAGCCTACTTAGACCTCGCTAAGGCCTTCGACACCATTCCCCATTCTGGTATTATAGACAAGCTCACCAGCCTGAACATAAACCCCTATGTCACAAGATGGGTTGGCAACTGGCTCACGGACAGAACCCACATGGTGACAGTTGCGCGAGCTACGTCCATCTCTAAACTGGTTACAAGTGGTGTTCCCCAGGGCTCAGTCCTAGGACCCCTCCTGCTCGGCATATACTTCTCAGAGGTACAGACAAGCACAGGAGGACTATGGCTGACCAAGTTTGCAGACAACTGCAAACTGGGGCTATAATTGACTCTCCGGCTGACACAGACATCCTCCAAAAGGGTCTCACTGAGATGGATACCTGGTGTCAAAATCATGGCCCCAAGCTAAATGCCAAAAAGTGCATAGTCATCCCCTTTGGAAAAAACAAACTACCCACGAACTACCACATAGGTGGCAGTCCCCTAAATACAAAAGATGTAATAAGGGATCTGGGGACCCAAGTAGATAGTAATCTCACCTTTGATAATCACATTTCCAAAGTGTTTAGAAAATCCTTCTACGTGGCCCACCTAATCACAAAAGGGTTTGCATCCAGATCAAAAGAGGTCATTGTGCTCCTCTACTCATCACTCATCAGACCCATCTTAGAGTACAATGCCCCATTTGGGATGTACCTTACATGACACCTGCAACAGCTGGAAAGACCACAGAAGTACCTCACCAAGAGGATCAATGGCCTCAAACAGATGCCCTATGCAGCTCGACTGAAGAAACTCCAGTTATACTCGGTTGCATACCGCCTACTCAGAGGTGATCTCTGCCTGACATACAAGGCCATGTCCAACCCAGAATTAATGGACATGCTCCACCTAAAGAAAACCTTATCCCCTCGAGCCACACGCTCTAGGGATCTAAACCTCACCACAACAATAAATAGGACGTGCTGGAGGGATTGATTCCTGTCCCAGAGACTTCACATGCTTTGGAACAAGATCCCAATCTACATTAGGCAGAGCTCCTCGCTAACACTCTTCAAAAGAAACCTTGACGAGTGGATGGGAAACAGAAAGTTTACCTCGGGGATCACTTCAGTGGCTCTGCTGGACAGAGGCACAGGGAACTAATCTAAGGGGACAGTGAAAGCCAACACATTCTGGCTAGGCTTATAAATGCCTTCGGGCAGATAGCCTAGTACCCACCTATGAACTTATGAACCTCCCCCTGCATACAGTTGTCTCCTAGTTTCCTGACTAGTGCTATCCCATGGAATGGAGACACCTTGAGAAAATGCAAGGTAGAGCACCCTGAGCTCCACTTCTAGTATTACCGTCCTGATATGAAGTTGTCTTTTTAGAGTGGAAAGGGAAAGTGGAATGCCTCTGTTGGAAGCAGAGAAGAGTCAGGTTGCCTGCAGAATCATATATGTTGTTTGAACCAGGGCTTTTCAGTTAAACCATACACTTCTGATGTGCTGAGAAGACAAGACTGTGCCATGCTGCCATGAGGGATGAGCCCTGCACCTAAATGATGATGTGTTCTTCTAGCTGCTTGCCGCTAACATGTGTCTGTACTGGGACCGCAGTGCTCAGGTATTACCACCTGAGCAACCATGCCTCAGCCACATGCTCTCACACCACCCTCTCCACCCAAGCGAACCCCAGTAGGCTAATTTCTGTGTCTTCAGCAACAACAAAACACATCCACCACTTCTGGCCAGACAGGAAAAACGACACAACCAGGATCCAATGTAGAAAATTTAATAAAAAATCCCTAGAACCTCAGCTTAGCGCCTTCAAAGGAGAATAAAAGACACAAGAAATACCCAAGCATTTATAGCACAACCAATTATATACAAAATGTATATGCTTTAATGAACAAAGCTAAAGGGAATCTCCACAGACAAATAAATAGACCAAAAATATGGCAATCTACTAATATAAATAATAATGAAATGTCCAATTTAAGAAAAATGTATGTGGTCACTACTTATGAAATTTTATCTAGTGAAGTAAAAAGTGTGATTAAACATTATTGGAATTTTCTTTTAAAATTTAAAGAACTCTCTGAGAAAATGTACAAGGTACCCATATTTTCATACCGTAAGGGTAAAAGTATTCGAGATATATTAGTACATGCTAATTTATCCACCCCTAACTGCAGTATTGATCCTATGATTAGTATAGTAGGCACATTTCCATGTGGAAGATGTAGTGTATGTAAATATGTGTATAATATATTCAAGTATATTAATGGAATCTCTTTTAGAGCAAACCATAAGTTTTCATGTAATACAGAAGGTATAATTTATGCTATAAAATGCCCTTGCAGTATTTTCTATATGGATGAAAGCAAGAGGGCTTTTAAACTTAGAATCTAAGAACATGTTAGGGACATTAAAAATGCTAAGCCTGAAAGCCCTCTTGCAATACATTTTGAAAAATAGCACAACAAAAGTCCAGATGGTTTGCACTGTACTGTATTAGAACATATTTCTGGAAAGGGATGTAATTTGGATGTAAAGAAAAGGCCTTTGTATAAAGAGACTATTTTTATTTTAAAGTATGGGATTTTAAGTCCAGTAGGTATTAATGTGGAATGTAATTGGAAAGTTTTTTTTAGTTTAATTGAAAACAATTATGCAATTAATGATAATTGGTTGTGCTATAAATGCTTGGGTATTTATTGTGTCTTTTATTCTCCTTTGAGGGCTCTAAGCCAAGGTGCTAGGGATTTTTTATTACATTTTCTACATTGGATCCTGGTTGTGTCATTTTTCCTAATTTCTGTGTCTTCTCCAGATGGTGCCCAAGCCCAGATCTGTAGTGGCAACAATTTGTGCCCTGAGAGATATAATGAATTTTACCTCCTTAACTAAAGTTAAGGACAGTAAAAAAGAAAAAGAAAAGAAGAAAATCGAAAAAGTCTTCAACGAAATCTGCGTACCAAAGAGGAAAATGTATTTAATGGACTCAGTTGGCTTCCTATTCGCTGCATTCAGAATTTGCTCAACTGCACTCACTTTCATTCATGTAAAGCTATAAACAGCTGCCTCGTTCCTCTTTTGTGTGACTGTAAGTGCTATTACTTTTTTACAGAAGTCAGAACAAAACAAAGAACATTTATGGATGTACATAACACCTCTTTGTTGTCTTCACAGAGTGACTAAGCATTTAAGCAGGCATGAAGATGTGATCACATACTGAGAATGCTTGCACTTCCAGCCAAGGAGTGACTGTCACCTTGGCAAAGCTACAGTGCTAAAGCTCACAAGTGCAGCCCTGAAAAAACACTGCTTGTTCCAAGAGCAAAGATAATTGTCAAGATTATGAGTCTATATTTCTTTTGGCAATAATTTTCTCTTAACTTTCTTATTTTTTACATTTAATTTCCCTTTTTCAGCTTGCCATTTACAACTTTTACCTTGCAAACTATAATATTTCATTACACAGTTCTATCGTGAAACATAATTTCATAATCATACTGAAATAACCTTAGTTGCAGAAGCTTGCAATTTATTATTTTAGCAAATAAAATAATATCAGAATTTGTATACTGGAATTATGCTGAACACTGAAAATTGCTAGGGGGCATGCAACTTAACTGATATGCCTGGCAGTACAGAAGATTAAGGCTAGGTGCTGTTAACAAGTTGCTTTTTGTGGTCCAGGGTTTCATTCCCTCATCCTCTGTTTACCTTTTTCTGGATCACCCCTGTAAAGGGAGCTTGGGTTGAGTAGGCTTGCTTTCTTTATTTGTTTATTTATTTCTTAAAGTTTTTGAATGGGTTAGTGGGTTGATCCAAAGAGGACTTATTTCATCCATAGCTCAGAAGTACAACAAAATAAGAGTTAGAAAATCTGAAATGTCTGACAAAAAAAAAAAAAAAAAAACAGTGGTTGAGATACATGAGTAACAATTGACAGAGGTAATTGCACAGAATCAACATTTCACCCCTCCAATACTGTCAGGCTGCATCTGACGTCTGTAGTAACCCTGTGACTAGCTAATGTCATCCATAGGGGTTACTAGGCAAGCACACAAAAGAAGTAGATTGCCTGGCCTTTCTTCTATACTGCACAAACACACATGTGAGTGCACACATGCACATACATGGATGTTCACCACATGCACACCTATGGACAGCTTAGAATCACCAATCCAGCAACCTCATGTATTTGGGATATAGGAAGAAACTGGAGTACCCCAAGAAAACACAGCTCAGACTCAAAGAGGACATGCTGACTCCTCACAGTTGGCACCTAAGACAAGAACTGTACCACAGAATCTTTTGCTGTGAGGTGATAATGCTACAGTGATAATGCTACACTGGGCTTCTTGTTCTGCTCTTGATAAGTCATTATGTATACATAAATGTGGTAAGGTAAACTTGTGATTTTAGATTTCAAAAATATATCAGTGTAGCTAGACAATATATATAAATGTACATTTTAACTAGGTCACATGCTAGAAATGGGAAATGTTGCAACTACATAGAAGAATTTGAAGGGTGTACTAAAAGTACTTGAAACGCACTGCTCAAAGCCAGGGACTGGAGCGTCTTGTAGCTTGGGAAGGCTGCTGCTCACACTCCAACTCAAATATAAGTTCAGACAAGCAGCCCTAGGGAGGGCGCAGTGCTTGTACTCAAACTTGAATGTGAGTTTAGGCAAGCAGTTGTGGGGAGGGAGAGGATAGGGGTTTTAGGATTAGGGAGTGGAGGGGAGTGTTAAGATTAGGGAGTGGGAGAGGGTGTTAAGATTAGGGAATAGGAGGGATTTTAGGATTAGTGAGTGGGAGGGGGTGTTAGGATTATGGAGTGATAAGGAAGCTATAGCTTTAGGAAAAGTTCAGGGAATTTAGGCTTGGGGAGGGAGGTTGGAGTTTTAGGATTACAGAACAGGAGGTTGTAGGATTACAGAACAGGAGGTTTAGGTTAGGGAGAAATCAGGGAATTTAGGTTTAGGGAGGAGGCTTTGAGTTTTAGGTTTAGGCAATGATAGGGGACTTTAGGGTTAGGGATGGGAGTGTGGAGGTTTAGGTTTAGGGACTGAAAAGTTGGGTGGGAACTAGTTTGAAGTTTTAGGTTTAGAGTTTAGGCTTTGTTAGGGCTAGTGGGAGTTCAAACAGTTGCTTTTTCAAGCAGGTGCAGCAAGCAGGTGTGTGGCAAGCTAGTAGCATGTGAGCATCTATAGCAGACCTGAGGTAGAGAGGTAGAAAGGTAGAGAAGTTATGTCATTGGGGATACCTGAAATAGGAGTAGGAGGTTCAATTTTCAAAGAACTGAAACAGCTTTTTTTCCGGAATGTATTTTATTTGTTTAAAGTAGGGATTTTGTAAGGGAGTGAATTGCAGATGTTGACTACTAGAATGGAGAAGATGTGGTCAGTTGATGAAAATATGTTAGTTAGTCTGGCGAGAGCTACACCATTGTTTGACTACTGGGAGCATTGTTTGAACAGCAGCAAAGATGTCAATGCAAGCCTACTGGTTAGTGGAAGACTTGAATAATTTGATTAGCAAATAAATAAACATAAATTTGGCAAAGGTACTGAAAAATCTTCAAATTTAGGAGTCTGCATTACATTTTGTAAACATAGCTTATAACTCTGGGAATTTTCCTTACGTTAATTAAAAAGTAAAATGGTATTATTTCCTAACAGTACACCAACATATTGGTCAAGTTGTACTGTTTTCATTCTAAAAGCAGAGTCTGTTTTTGCTTAGCAAACTCCCTTTCTACTGTATGTACAAAATGTGACCTGTACCCATGAGGCAGTATATCTCAAATACTGTACTGTAGTTCTGATATGAAATGACTGAAATTTCTAGTGTTATGGCAGGGCATTTAATCTGATAACTATAGTCACATAACCTCTATGTTTCTTTATGGTTTTTCCCAAAAAATAAATGTACCTAATTCTTCAGAGCTCTTTTTGAATGTGTTAGTTGCAATTTTTCGGTTCCAGACCACAGTGTAGCTCAGCTACGCAGAAAACAGATTTCATAGCTGCACTACAAAATTATTTTTTCTGTCTAATATGAAATGTATAAATGCTTATGTTAATTTAATTTGTGAAATGCTCCAATGTGTCTTATTCCTCCTTCACCTAGTCCATAAGTACAAGGCTAGACAAAGTAGGTATTAAAATTTAGATAGCTCAGGAAATAACATAAAAATAATAAATTATTATTTTTTTGTGAAACTTGAAAACTGAAAAGCTATGAGCAACATTTAGACTAATGTCTGACAACAGCACTACAACATTCCTGGCTTGAATTACTTTGATCAGGCTAAAGCAATAGCACAGCAGGTCTCCTACTATTATGACATATTACAATGAAATGTTAAAGCTAATGGATGGGCAAAGAACAAGCTACTTTACACTAGAGATGGTACCTAGAGAAGTCCTCATCACACTGCATTTTCAGCTGGGTTTGAGTGCGTGGAACAAACTGAGTACATACATTGGGTGAGAATCTATACTGTTACTGAGAAGATGTACGTTGCTGGATGAGGTGGGTTACTGACCTCTTGCACCTAGTTCAGGACTGAGTGAGCATGGGTCTGGAACTGTCACAGTGCCCTTCTGCCACACAGTAAGACTGTGCTGTTATGGGTGGTGCGGTGCAGCACTCTTGATTGTTTAGTTTCATTGTTTGAGCACTATGTGAGCTAATTACCTTATTGGGATGCACTAAAATAGGGTGCTGTGAACGTGTCAGCCCACTAGCTTATACTTAGAGTGTTGGAGCAATAACCTACAAAATAGAAGACCAAATAAGTTATTTCCTTATTACATGCTGATCCCAGTGTTTGCAGTAGCTATTGTCATGTGTTTCAAACTGGAAATGCTCACACTAATAATGTGTCCCTACCTCTCAACTGCCTTGATTTAGGTATAACACTATAGTTTTGTCCCCCAGATTTAGCCTTCCTCCTCCTAGGTTTACTGGTGTTCCTCATAGGTTCATAGGTTGGTAGTAAACTATCGGCCCTAGGGCCTATGCAAGCCTAGCCATAACAATTCCCCATTCCCTGGATATTTCTTCCCACAATATTTACTTCTCTGGGCCCCTGTCTAGCAGGGCAGCTGACATGATCCCTGGGGTGAATTCCCTATCTCCCATCCAATCATCAAGGTTCCTTTTGAAGAGGGCCAATGAGGCGCTCTGCTTGACATGTATGGGCAGTCTATTCCAGAGTATAGGGTGTCTCTGGGTCAGGAACCTATCCCTCCAGCATGTTTTGTTCATTGTGATGCCAAGGTTTAGATCCCTGGAACATGTGGCTCTGAGGGATTGGGATTTCTTTAAGTGGAGCATGTCCAACAGCTCAGGGTTTGATATGGCCTTGTATGTTAAGCAGAGATCGCCTCTGCATAGACGATATGCCACAGAGTATAGCTGGAGTTTTATTAGATGGTCAGCATATAGCATCTGCTTTAGGCCTGTGATTCTTTTAGTGAGGTATTTCTGTGGCCTTTCCAGCTGTTGCAGATGTCTTGTGAGGTACATACCAAACGGGGCATTATACTCTATAATGGGTCTAATGAAGGATGAGTACAGTGGGACAATGACCTCCTTTTTTCTGGATGAAAAGCCCTTAGTGATGAGGTGTGCCACATAAAAGGATTTTCTGACTGTTGTGGCGATGTGTTTATGGAATGTGAGACCACTGTCCGCCTGTGTCACTAAGTCTCTCATCACACTTTCGATGTTTAGCGCCCTGCCACCTATGTGGTAATTCATGGGTACACGTGTTTTTCCAAAGGGGATAACTATACATTTCTTGGCATCAAGCTTGAGCCCATGGCTCTTGCACCAGGCATCTGTTTCTGTAAGGCCTTTTTGTAGAATATCCACATCATTTGGGGATTCAATAATGTCTCCCAGTTTGCAGTCATCTGCAAATTTTGTTAGCCAGAGTCCCTTAGTGTTGGCCTGTACTTCAGAGAAGTAGATGCCAAACAAGAGTGGTCCCAGGACTGAACCCTGAAGTACTCCACTTGTCACTTGTCTGGAGCTGGATTTGGAGTTGGCTGCTTTTACAGTGTGGGTTCTGTCAGTAAGCCAGTTGGCAACCCGTCGAGTGACGTAGGGATTTATGCCCAGCTTAGTAAGTTTATCTATGATTCCAGAGTAGGGGATGGTGTCGAAGGCCTTGGCGAGGTTCAGATAGGCTGTGTGGACCACCTTACCCTCATCCACAGCTCTGGAGACTGATTCGAAGAAGTCAATCAGATTCAGGAGACAAGATCGGCCCTTCACAAACCCAAACTTGGTGGGGTCCAGTGTTTGAAGGTTGCAAATGTCTTTGTCTATAAGTTCCATGAGAATGCATTCCATGCCCTTGCAGATCAGGCTTGTCAGACTGATGGGATGGTAGTTACCAGGATCCAAGGTGGATCCTCCCTTGTGGAACGGGATAACTGTAGCTGTGCGCCACTCAGTGGGCACGAAGCCTGAGGTGAGGCTATGATTAAACATGGCACTTAGGTGAGGTGCCAGTTCATTTTGTAGTTTATGTAGTACACAGCCTGGGATGTCATCTGGTCCCATGGATGCTGTATTCTTAGCTTTGGAGAGTGCGGTTTCTACCTGTGTAGCCATGATTATCAGAATTTGGCAATCTTTTGGTATTAAGATGGGCCCTTTAGGGGGTGAGAGGGAGGTGAAGTTGGCACTAAATTGATCTGCCAAGATATTGGCAATATCCTTGGGATCAGTATATTTAATGCCATTCTGTTGTAGCTCAGAGCGGATCTGAGCATTGCCATTTAGATTCTTGACATAACTATAGAATGCCTTGTGGTTGTCTTTGGAATCTTTGGCAATTTTATTTTTGTAACTAGCTTTTGAGGATTTTATGAAGGATCTCAGCTTCCTACTGAGGCTGCTGAGGGAGTTTTTTGCATCCTGGGATTTTCCTCTTTTCTGCAACAGTTTCTTCCTTCTGTTGTATAGTTTGTTTATAGCAGGGGACCACCAGATTGGCTTCCTTTTTTTGGAGAAAAGCATCTTGGTTCTATTTGGGAAGGCACAATTCATGCACAAGTGGATGTGCTCGTACAGTGCCTTAGTGTAAGATTCTGCAGTCGAACTTCCAGATCCCGTCTGCATGGGTGATGTGAAGTTTGTCACTTCTGACTTCAGTAGCATGAAGCTGGCTTTGGAGAAGTTTTTTCAGGAGGTTTCCTTACTGGGGGGTGGGGGTGGGATGTGGATGTCAAAGGTGATTTGCTTATGGTCAGACCTGACCAATGAGGGGGTGACCACTGGTGTTGAGCATCTATTTCCCATGTTGGTAATGACCAGATCTAGGATATTGGCTCCCCTGGTGGGACAATGGATTAGTTGATCCAGGGCACTGGAATTTATGAATTCCACGAACCATTGGGAAAAGGAGTTGGTACCCAAGTAGTTTTCCCAATTAATGGCAGGGTAGTTGAAATCATCCAGTATTAGGGTGTTTGGTTGTATTTTAATATTTTCCCGTATGCTTAGAAAGGTGTAGTGAGAATCTTGGGGCATGGTAGGGGATCTGTAGCAAGCTACAATTTGGATTGCAGTCTTACCTAGTGTTAGTTGCACCTGGAGAATTTCAGATGCATTGTGTTGGGCAACTAGCCTGGAGGTGTGAATATCCTTGGTGAATATGGACACCCCTCCACCTTTAGTGTTTCGGTCTTGGTTTTGTGGCCGAAAAGTGTGGTAAGAATTGTAGCCTGGTATTGCAGGGGTGCTCTCTAGAGCCTTTAACCAGGTCTCAGTTACTGCACAGATATCGATGTTCTCCCATTTTTAGGAGTGCCTCAAGAGAGTGCATTTTGAGGTTTTAGACTTCTAGCATTGAGTAGCACTACCTTCAGATTTTGCATGCTTGTATCTGTTAAGGTGGTGGTTTTATCCTTTGAACCTTGCCTAAAAAGACACTATAGGGGTGGCAAGAGCTTTAGCCAGCAACCTGAATCCCAGGGGTGACAGGTGCAGACCATCTCTGGCAAAGCATCGTGGTTTGTCGATCATGTCTTCCCAGGCAGACAAATACTGGATCCCCTTTGAATTACACCAGAAGCTTAGCCAATTGTTGAAGTCAGTCATTTTGTCCTTATACTGTGGTATCATTTTGGACGAAGGCAGGATGCTACTCAGGGTTAGGGTCATACCTGCCTGGGTCACATGATCCAAGAGCTCTTCCATGTCTCTTTTCATGCAGTCCAGGGAGGTACGTCTCAAGTCATAAATTCAGACTTGTTTATGCGTACATAGCCTACTACATAAATAAACCAAACCTATACAAAAATTCCATATCACTAACTGTAAATGGTGCAATATATAAAGGCATTTTCTTATAGAATATGAAGTGTTCTTTCTTTCTGACCCTCAGTTATGATTTTTAAAGTCAATGCTATGAGTTTTTAAACACCTTTAAATTATAAGACCCAGGCAAACATACATTAACAGAAAAGAAAACAAATTATATTAACATAATTTTCCATTTACAAATATTATATATCTCACATCTTTTCTTTCTTTATAACCATCATCAGTCCAACATTATATAAATTGCTAAATTACTGCTTTCCCTTAAACCACATCTTTTTCAATATTATTTGGCATATATTCTCCCCACAATTTCCATTTATTTCTATGTAATTTGCACCTTCCCTTTTCTAAAGATACCTATTCCAGTTCTTTTATCTATTTTATAATATTCAGTACTTCAGTTGCAGCTGGTTTAGACTTTGATTTCCATTTTCTACCAATTTCTCTTTTGGCAGCCAACAAAATTAACCTTAATAAGGCCTTACTATATCTTGGCAATTCAGAGCCTATGTTCCAGCTCAAAAACTCATATCCTTAGTTATATCTACTCACTCACCTAGTATTTCTGGCAAGGTACTCTGTAGGGAATTTTTTAAATCTGCCAACTCATTACATTCCCAAAACACATGTTCGCAGTTATCCCTTTTTTCCCCATAAAACTTTTCACATTTGTTATCTGCCTGAGCAAAAATTTTATGAAGTCTGCTCGGGATATAAAAATTCCCATTCAAACTCTTCCAAGCAAAGACCCTGTCTTTTGGACTTTGTTGTATACTTGGTAGCCATACATATGTCCTCCAAATGTTCTCTAGTAAATTGCTATTCCTGTCTGTCTTCCCAATCTTTTTTACTCTCCTCTGATTGATTCTTACAGTTATCATGCAATATTTTATATGCCCTACTAATTATCCCTTTTTTAATAGCAGCTTCTATTATAGATTCAGCTAAAAAAAAATGCCAGACCTGGTCTTTCACTTAAGATTCCCCTATCCCTTTCTCTTTGCCTATATTCTGATATCAGTCTGTGGTAGGGAAGGCAGTCTCTAGCCTGCAGTTGAAACATCTTATTTATCTTATCCCACTGTATTACCTTTCCATCTCTGGTTATTTGCTCCTAATACTTTGGTTCCTCTGCCAGTTTTTTTCCAATAAATTCCAGCCTCTATTGCCTATTTTCTGTACCCCTACTTGCAGTCATCTCTATTGGCAAAATCTCCTTTCTCCATTTTCTTGTTGGCTTAGTTCTCAGAATATTTTCTACAGCTTTATAAATATAATATATTTTTATTTCTTCAAGTCTTTTGGATTTCTAATACCATGACAGGAATGGACCCCATTCCTAAGTCAAAATATGATTAAAGTTCATGAAATTAGTATTGTTCTATCTTTGATGTTAACCAGAAGTGCTCTTTGCAGCACCCACAATGTGCCCAGTAATGACTCCTTCGGAAATTCATATATAGTTACCTGTATCGGTAATCTAACTACGATTGTAAATTGTTTTTATAAGACCCGTTGCTTCTACTACTATTGGAATGGTCTGGGTATCCTTCTTCCACATTTCCCAAGTTTCTACCTGCAAATCTTTGTATTTTATGACTTTGTGTTTCTCTGTAAGACACAGTAGTCACCGAGTGTAGCAATTTCAATGATCAATGCTACTTTTGTCTTTTTTTCATGAACTATTATATCTGGTTTTATCGCATCTATTTTTTGAACTGCTGGTAATGGGTGATCCCGTGTGATATTAACTTTAACATTTTCTATAATGCTTTGTGGCTCATGTTTCCAGTGCTTTTCAGCTACATCAGTATTGTAATGTTTGCACAATCCCTAATGCAACAGTCTTGCCACATTATTATGCCTTTCAGTATACAGTCCTTCTGCCATTAGTATATCACAACCAGGAACAAGATGTGCAACCATTTTCAGTTCTGTTTTACAAAGCCTACATTTGTCTGTTGCTTCCACATATTCAATGGACTTTGTAAACCATCTTGTATGTAATCTACTATGCCGCCAATATTAACCTTTCCTCTTTTGGTTTCTCCTTAACCATTCCTGTGCTCAGTCTTAATAAACATGAGGTTTTTCCAAGGGTTTTCTATACTTGCAACTGTATTTATACATTTTTCACATTTCTTGCCTTCTTATCTGATCATTTACCTTCTATTCTTTCTTTTGCTTTTTGGCACCTTCAGTTGATGCCTGATTTTTATCTACTTCTTTCAATTCTGGCTTGACACCAATATTCTTCTGCTAAACTAAGCAGGGAAGTCATCTTAGACTTATTCTCCTCATGTTTTAAAACTCTCAATACCTTTGGGTCTTGTGAGGTCAGCAAATATGCATGCAGTCTTACGATTGCAGATCTGTATAAGTAATAGCTTCAAGGAGGCCCATACTTTCTTTAGAATGGGGACTATATAGTCTTGGTATACACTGATTTTTATAAATAATTTGATAAGCACGAAGTATCCTTCTTGTTTTCCTGTCCAACCGATCCAACACATTTTGGGGCCAGTCAATCACTCCAAAATTATAAGTTAGGAAAGGAAGGGCAAATTGGTTTATAGTTTGGACTTTGTTCCTAGATGTCATCACTGTTTTCAGTATTAATTTCAGTCTTCTAAAATATTCCTTACTAAGTTTTATTTGCATTTGCTCATGTTTTATAGTTGATCCTTGATCAATTCCCAAGTATTTATACATTCCCTCTTGCTCAAGTTCTTTTATATCCCATTCCTGTTCCAACTTGATGTTTTCTTGGTGCTGCAGCTTCCCTGTTTTAAAAGTTGCTTTTGCACATTTATCAAGACCAAATGACATTCTTATATCATCTGAAAAAGTTTTGACCACTTGCAGTTGTGCTTTCTGTTCCTCATCTGATGAATTATACAGTTTTAAATCACCCACAAAAAGAAGATGAGAAGTATTTACACTTTGTTGTTGTATGGGAGCCAAATTGTAGCCATGACCTAATATGTTAATTAGACAGCTTAATGGGTTAAGGGCAAGCCAAAAGAGCAGCAGTGACAGAGTCACCCTGGAATATCCCCCCTTTGAGTTTCTATCCTTGGAATAATAATTTGTCCTTTATCATGGCTTAACTGCAAAGTGGTTTGCCACTGTTTCATGGTCACTCCAATGTAAATGACCAGTATTGGGTGTATGTTATACATTTTTAAACACCTTTTTATCCATGAATGTGGGATACTGTCAAATGCATTTTTGTAGTCTATCCATGCCATACTTAGGTTCTTCCCCTTTTTACAGTTCTCTATTATGACTTCATTTAACAACAAATGATCCTTTATTCCATATGACCTTCTTTTGCTAGACTTTTTTTCTTTTGCCATGATTGAGCTTTCTTCTAAATTATTATAAACTCTGCCAGCATCAGTTCCAGTGTATAGTTTATACATTGTCGGAAGGCAAGTTATTGGTCTATAGTTTTTAGGGTAGCTTGCAGGTTCGATCTTAAGTAGGAGTATTGTTTATCCTGTTGTTAACCAGGTTGGTGTCTGTTCGGGGTGCGCATATAAATAGTTTTTACTTATGGCTAAATCTTCACGTAAAGATGTTAATACTTTTAGCCAGAAGTTAGGTATTGCATCTGAGCCTGGGGTTTTCCAATTAGGAGCTTTTCTTATCTTTGTTTCAATCTCACTGGCTGTTACTTCATCCCATTTTATATCTTATGCATTGGAACTTCTTATTCTTTCTTTTACTTCTTGTATCCATTTAGCATTTGTGGTATATTCCACAAGCTCTTAATTGATATTTCTCCAAAATGTATCTATTTCTTCTTTTGTTGGTGGTGTTTCAATTCCTTTTGCCTTGTTTCCCAATTCTCTATAAAATTTTTTTGGGTCATCGATAAATTGCTTATTTTGTATTTTTCCTATATCTACATATCTTCTAAGTTTTTCTGCCTGTGCTGATATTTTTAATTTATTATTTGCAATAGTACATGACAGATCATGATCTGTAATAGTACTGTGCATTGCTTTTATCACATCTATCTTTCTGAGTACTTTTGCTGACCTGTTCCCTCTTCTATACTCTTCTAACAGTGACACTTCTTGTATTAATTGCTTTATAGTTTTCTCTATTTGATAATTCAATGGTGGCATTTGATTTTGCCCCTTCCTTTCCCTTACTACCCTGTGTTTTTGTGGTAAGAATTTATCTGTTATTAATTTAGATGCACAGTAGTACACCCTATTTACTTCTTGTTATATTGCATGAATCTCTATGAACAGCCCTAACTACTGTCTTCATTTGTTTTATCAAACTTCTAACTTTTTGAGTTTTATTGACTTTCTTTCATTTATCTTAATATGTTTATCCATCTCTATTAAATCAAGCAACTCTTCTCTTAGATAATTTTCTTCTAAACTGAGGGCACATTCTTTGTGCTCCGTTTCCTGTGGGGCATTCTACAAAAAGTTCCAGAGCATCTTCTTGTGCAACGTTCTCTTCAGTTTCATCCTGTGTCATCCATTGCTCTTTCATATGGCAACAGACTGGCTATCACTCTATGCCATCAACTGCATCAGAGTAGCGACAGTTTCCTGTTCCTTCCCTTGCTGTACAACTCCAAGTGAACGTTTGTACTGGTTTCGTATGGAAGGCTCCAAAGTATATTCATATGGCAACTGATTAGATGTTTCCTGCTCCACTGGTTTTTCATTAATTTGGGGATCTATTGCTCTATTCTGTTGTGATGTTATCAGAGTTAGATTTTCCACACTAAATCCTTCACTTCGCAGGTAGTCCATAACCTCAGATTTTATTTCTTTAACTTTCCTATTACTTATCCTCTTTTCTGCTTTTCGTCTGTTTTCTTATTTTTTGTATTGCAAAATTGTCCATACCTGGATGCCTTTGCCTGTATTTCTCTTCACATATCTTTGGTGTTGCTTTTTTTGTATCGATTAATTTTGCTTTCTCCTTTGCATAATTATTGTACCATATTAAATCTCTTTTTCTTTCCAATGTCCTTTTTTCTTCTTTGGATGTCTCCTGCTCCTCCTGTTTCTCCTTACCTGGGGGACCCGTTGTTCCATCATGCTATGATATAACCTCTGTTAGACTTTCTACACAAAATCCTTCACTTTGCAGGTATTCTATAACTTCAACTTCTATTTTCTCAATGTCTACTTTGCTAATCTTCTTTTTTGCATTCCCTGTTTATGATCTTATTTTTTGTATTGTGAAATTTTCCATATCTCCATGCCTTTGCCTGCATTTCTCTTCAAATATCTTTGGGGCTGCTTTTTTGTATTGATTAATTTAGCTTTCTCCTTTGCATAAATATTGCACCATATCAGATGTCTCATTTTTTCTCATATGCCTATTTCTCTTTTATACCTTTTAAAAACCTCCAGATGTTCTTCTTTATATTTTTGCACTTCCTCAGTCACTTCTTTTTCTAAACATCCCAGGGCTTTTTTGGTCTATATAATGTTTTTCATAAATCTGTTGCATTAATGAACACAAATTTGCTGACTCTGCACCAGAGTCATGGAGATAATGGGGAAGAGAGTAACTGAACCCCAGAAGCAAAAAAGGTCAGTAAATTTCTTCCACAATTTACAGAGGGGGATAATTTTGATAGTTTCATTCATGTGTTTGAGGGTATATAAACAGTATAATGTTGACCAAGGGCTCTGGGTACAGTTCCTGGCACCCTTATTCCATGGTAATGCTGTAACTGTTCTTTCCAAATTGTCTGATACTGTCTGTTTAAATTATAATGTTGTAAAGAACTGTTTGCTAGAATTTTTTAAGTTAACACCTGAAGCTTATAGGAAAAAGTTGTGTGAGCATAGATTCAAGGCAGATGAAAGAGTGTATGAATATGTTGCTGAACTAAACACTTATTTTCATAGGTGGGTGAGTGGATGTCAGGTCACCACTTTTGAAGGGCTGGCAGACCTTTTGGTGAGGGAAAAGCCCTTAGCACTTTGTCCGAGGACATGAGAATCTGGTTAGCTGATAGACAATGCAATACTCTAGATGAGTTGCGAAAGAAGGGAGACCTATACCTAGCAAGCCGGGCATCACTGCACAGGAAAGGGACACCCAGTGCTGCTCATGTGTCTAAGGGAACCCATGGTGGGCAGCTCAGACTGCCAAAACAGAGTCCGCCAGTAGCAGGGGAAGCCACTATTCTAGGTACACGTCCAGGACAAAGTGTTAAATGTTTAGATGCAACCAGTGGGGCCATGTAGCATATAAATGTCCATGGAGGCAAGGTGGGTAACAAAAGGTGGGAGAGCAAGTAAGTGGGAATGACAAAATGCCAACAGTAGGTTGTCTTAAGATAACAAGTGTACTAAACTACCCCCCTGCAGATGTCCTGATAGGGAATTATTTTGATTATGCAGTACCATGTGTGCATGCAGTTACATGCAGTCAGGCTTGGAGACAAGCATGTGGGGCTGGTAGCCTGGTGGAGACCCAGACAGATCACACAATTGCAGCCAGGACCAGTGAGGTGGTTACTTCAGGGAGGGAGCTACCCTGTAGCAGTGAGACTGAAGGTGAGCCATAGCTGCTTTGGGTACTGATGTTCCCTTGGTCAGAGTGACTGCAAGGGCAGAGGCGAGTAGTAGTACCCAGGCTGACAGTGAGGCACCACTGTCAGAGGATACCAGACTTCCTGTGGAAGGGGAGCTGGGAAGGGTTACAAAAAGAGAGAGAGTTGACACAGGCTCAGCTCTCAGACCCTACATTACAAGGCCTGAGGGAGATAGCTATTGAGGCACCTGATTCTCAAGAGAAGGGGGAATATGTATACAGGGACAAAGGGGCGCTGTATAGAGATTGGACCCCTGAGGGAGGGCTAGAGGGTGAGAGAATACAGCAGTTGGTAGTGCCCAGAGCCTACTGTCTGGCACTTCTAGCCATAACCCATGATATTCCCTTTGCAGGTCATATAGGCATAAAACATACAAAGAGACATATTATACAGAACTTCTATTGGCCTGGGATTTCCAGAGATGTAATGGAGTACTGCAGGGCCTGTGAGCAGTGCCAAAAGGTAGGCAAGGCAGGGAACAAGGTGAAAGCTCCTTAGATGCCTTTGCACATGATTGAGGAGCCATTTCAAAGGGTAGCTATGGATATTGTGAGGCCTCTGAGTACCCCAAGTTCCACAGGGAAAAGGAATATCCTAGTGGTAGTAGATTATGCTACCAGATACCCAGAAGCAGTGGCTCTATTGTCCTTTTAGGCAGAAAAGGTGGCAAATGCTTTATTAGAGATTTTCAGCACGGCAGGTTTGCCAAAAGAAATACTGATCTGTTATTGGGGATATACTTTTTGGAGGTGCAGGCCAAAACCAGTGGGCTATGGCTGACCAAGTTTGCAGATGACTGCAAGCTGGGTACTGTCATCAATTCCCCTAGTGATGTGGACATCCTCCAAGAGGGTCTCATTCAGAAAAATGACTGGTGCCAGAAACATGGCCTCAAGCTGAATACCAAAAAATGCACCATCATTCCCATTGGGGAGAGTGACATTCCCACAGATTATCACATTAATAACAATGTCCTAAGCACTCAATCAGTCATGAGAGATTTGGCCACACAGGTTGATAGCAACCTGACTTTTGACCACCATGTTGCTTCAGTGGTATGGAAAGCCTTCTACATGGCCCACCACATAAGTAAGGGTATCTCATTCAGGGACAAGGTGGTCATAGCATCCCTGTATTCTTCCCTTATAAGGCCCATTATTGAGTACAATGCACCTTTCAGCATGCACCTCGCAAAGCACATGCAGCAGCTGAAGCGACCACAGAGGTTCCTCAGCAGGATAATCCAGGGATTCAAACATCTACTATACACAGATAGGCTAAAAGCCCTATCCCTCTACTCAATTTCATATAGACTCCTCAAAGGTGACCTCTGTCTGGCATACAAGGCAATCATGGACTCCACCTTGATGGGACTGCTACATATCCACAAGTCAAGCTCCACTCAAGTAACCCACATGCGTGACCTCAACCTGGTCTGTGACATCAACAAGACTTGTTGGTGGGACAGATTTGTGTCCCAGAGACTTCATCATCTATGGAATAGATTTCCTCTCCACATCATGCAGAGTACCTCTTTACCTCTTTTTAAGTGCAACATGGATAACTGGATGGGAAACGGAAATTATACCCCTGCTATTCCACCCATGTCCCTGCTGGACAGGGACATTGGGTGCTGATTTGTCTAAACATGGGCTAAACTCTTGGCTAGGCTTATAAGGGCCTCAGGGCCAATAGCCTAGTAACCTCCTATGATCCTATGATCCTATGACTGACAGAGGTGCCAATTTCATGTCAGACCTGCTGGCTTGTCTGTGGAAACACTGTGGGCTGAAGCACCTAAAGACCACCCCTGTTATGAGGATATTAAACTACTGGTGCAGAAGTGTGTGTTGAACTGTATGTTATGTACTCAGCTTTAGGAATGTAACCACAGTGTACCTTATTGGAAAAGAATAGAGATGTGTATGGACTATATCCTTGTGCAAATGTATATTTTGATAGAAGTTGGAACATAACTCGCAAAACCTCAAGAAAATAAGTGGAAATTGTTTTACAATTCTGTTACCTCTGTTTTAGCTTGGAGTAGACACAATGTCTAGTTAGAGGTTTTCCTATTGTCTCGAAACAGAAATAATTACTAGGTTTCAAATGTAAAAATGTTTAACTGTTTTACTACTTCCAGTTCTAGGCAAACTTCTGAGAGATATGTACTTCTCACACATAGATGCTAAAAATTCTTAGTTTCTGTTAGCTTGGGAACTGAAGACAGGTGACAAAGAGTGATGTCACCCAAAACTGACCCAGCAGCAATGTTTTGATATTAATTTGAGAACTCTGTTAGAGACTTTGCATTTTGTATTTGTCTTTGGACCTGGAAACATCCTCACATTAGCACTTGCCTTGCTAATAGTAAGTAACCAGGGTACAGTAATCTCTTTTAGAGATAGATAGGAATATAGTAAGATTAGTTTAGATGTTTTCTGTATTTATTTGAGACTGTCCTGCAATGTTCTTTTAAAATATTTCCTGTGATTCTGATCTCTGTAGTCACTGTGTTGAGTTACTGAGTATTGTCTTTTTCTTTTATTATGCATTATTAAATATATTTAAACCTTTTAATTGTGACTGGTTTATTTAGAGATATTTAGGCTCTTAGCGTACTTGCATATGTATTTGGTGACACTGTACAGGCCACTCCTAAATAGCCTTGAAAGTATTGGTCACACTTACCATATGGATAATAGTAACATTACACAGTAAGATTGGTCACCCTTTGAGAAGGGCCTTAAAGTAGCTGAAAAGGGGTACTGGTGGCAGTGCTAACTACCTTTTGATCTGGGCAGAAGGGGGCATAGCTAGTAAACCCGTGCCAGCCTTTCTCAGGTGTGTGTTTGTATATAAATCAAATCTTAAAGTGCATTTGTGTCAGCTACTTGGGCAGGGACACGAAGCACTGGTTGGACAGAGAGAGTGCTGGGAGGACTTGGCTTGGAACCCTGGTTATGGACTCACCTCTATAGCTGTGCCAGTGGGGAGTCATATTGGGGATCTGGAGAAAGAGGGAGAAACCAGCCCCAGACTGACTGTGATCTCTGTGTGCTCTTAAGAGAAATTGTACTTTACTGTGTATGCATTTGTCATCCTCCCAATGTGTACATCACTCATTGGTGTTAGTGGTGAGGACTGAAGCTTCTTGATTACTGGGCATCACAACTTCATCTTATCATGTCTCTATAAATATGGGTATTGCTGAGCCAATTTGTGTGTGAGTACATAATTTACGCTATAGCCTTTGTTTTATCTTCATTAATTTTATATCCTAAAAAGGCTTGAAACTGTTTGGATGTGTTCCAAAACACAGAGATGTCCTTTGCTGGATTTATCAGGTACAAAATAATATTACTGTCAAACACAGACAATTTGTATTGATTACCATGCCAATTATATCCTTGAACTTTTGACTCCCTTATTTTCTTTGCCATAAATATAAAGCAAATAACAAAGGGGAAAGACACCCCTGCCTAGTTCCTCTATTCAAGCACAAGTTATCATAGAGGAGCCTTCCCACTACAAATCTTGCAATTGGTCCTTAATATAGCCTCCTAATTAACCTAATTATTATATCAGGGAATGCAAATGCTTCCATTCCCTTTCTCAAAAAATCCAGGATTACGCTGTTAAATGTTTTCTGTGCATCAAGATCCACCAATGACCAATGGTACTTTCTAATATTCTGCTTCCTCTGGATCATCATTTTTCTACTAATGTTGTTAAATGTTTGCCTCCACTCCAAAAAAAACATATTGATCCATAGCTATCATATTGGCAGCACCTTTGCCATTTTTAGCTAGTACAGGCATCTACACTTTACAGTCATGGTTTAATATTGAAATGGGTCTATATGAAGTTGGATCTAATGGGTCTTTACCATCTTTAGGTAATGTAGCCACCACAACTTTATGCCAAGATGATGGTGCTTCTCCTTCCCTTTAAAATACTGTTAAAACAAAATCTTCCAGATCTTTATCACTTTCTTCCCTCCTAACTTCCAAAATTTCACAGGAATACAATCTGTTCCTAGAGACTTTCCAGAAAATTAATTATAGTTTACTGTTTTTATCTCTTCTCCTATCTTAACTGTTAGTTATTGAGCCTCATCTACCTCTATCCTTGGTATAATTAAGTCTTCTATAAATATTTCCATTTGTGCTCTTTCATGATATCCACATTTTTCCATTTTATACAGATTTTAATAACATTTCTTATTTTTATTGTTTTTGTTATAAGCTCCCTAAGTTTGGTGACAGCCCTTTCTACATTCTGTAGATGTCTGCTCTTTTCTTATCTCTGTTCCACTCCTAGATGTGAAAAACAGCCCCCAGGATTCAATAAAATCCATGTAAGCTCAGTGAAGTGTGCACACAGAATTTACCTGTGTACACAGCCACAGTTCTTCCTCCACAGCATGCCATACATATTAATTATGGCACACTGCCAAGGGACAGCACAGTGACATGGATTTTGAATCCATGTAAGCAACACTGTAGAGGCTGTGCCATACTTGTGAATTGTCTAGAAAACATCTGGATAGTTGGTGAGCATGGCACAAAACTTTTCAGCCAGTTACCCTGGACCAAAAGGTGAACAACAGATAGTACTGCATAAAATTGCAATTTTAATGTTTTATGTTTATATGGTTATTTGCACAGTGTGGCATGTTGCACAACTATGCGTAACATTGATCACATATACAGTACACATCTGCTAGATATCTAAAAATAGAAACTGGATGTATTCAGTTTTTATTATTTTTTTCCATGTGCTTGTTTGAGTGGTGTGGCATGTTGTGCAGCTATGCTTAACTGCTTTTACATATACAGCAGACATCCACTAGACATCTAAAAATAGAAACCAGATGTGTTCAACTGCTGTAGTTCTGCCATGCTTAGCAATGTGCAAAGCCACACAGTGAAGCTGAAGTATGCTTATAGGCACCTTGCACTATATGTGAGGATATACAAGTTCTCTTCACTATCCCAGTGGTCAGATAGATTGAGTTATGACCTACAGTGTAGTAGGTCTCAGGTTTGGGTCCTGAGCAGTCATAGTTTTTACATTTATTGCTTGAAAATGTGTCAGGTGACTGAAACATCAGTTTAGTTTAAAATTAAAAAAAATTACATTTAGAAAAGCTATGCCCTGCTAAGCAGCTCTTAAACGTGGTCAATGGTCTATTCCCATTTGCAAGTTGTTAAGCTTTGCTTGCACATTGTTTGTGTGAGTTTGCACAGTACTAAGTAGTATGGCATGGTTCTTTTTTGAAAGTTACAGCATGATGTGTATAGGCAGGAACGCAGCCTATTTAAAGACCGATAGGTGGGAATTTCACATCATTCATTTGAGCTCTAACTTGGCTGTGGATATGCCTGATGCTGCTGGAGAAGGAGTGTCCTTTCATGCACAGAAGTGGGGAGTGCAGGAATCTAAGTGTTTGTTGGACTCCTGGTTCAGAATTATGAGCCCCAGTTGCTTCAAGGCAATTACCAGTGCTGAAAGTGTAAGTCTGAGGCCTGGGATTGGTTGGCCAGGGAATTTACCAGTGGTACTGGTATCCCCTGCACTGGTGAGCAGTGTTGTCACCAGTATGATGGCCTGAAGCATAGAAAAAGGAGAACCTTGGACACCTGGGTCCAAGAGGCTAGGGCTGGGCAAACCCCACAAATATGTAATTATGTTTGCCAGTAATTTAGAAATATACAAGCTGAATCTGTGCAAAACTGGTATGCATAATGGTTTGTTTCTCTTCCCTCAGCTGAAAAAGAGAGGGCTCACAATATCCAGTCCCATGCAGGGCACCTGGTCAGGTTAAGACAATCATTTGGTAAGTAGGAAAACATTAAAGTAATAACTTAATGCATAAAGTAATTATACAATAAATTAATTAAAGAGTTTGCAGTCCTAACAGTCAGGTATGAAATACCTGGGACATCTTACATCTTTATTAATGTGTCACTGCCTACCTGAAATAGTAAAGCAAGTTAAAGCAAGTAAGCATGCTGTAATGTGTAGCATAGCTTAAAAACATCAGTTAATGTTGGGGTCTACCAAGATTAAGAGTCACTGTTCTGGTCTGCTCATTGTCTGAAATGTACTGTAAGTTGCACTCAGTAAATGAACAGGTTATGAGTTACTTAACAGAAGTCCTACACAGCCATCCATGGTCTACATGCCAGCAACATTAATCAATACATTTTAAAGGGTGATGATGCTTTGATAAGTAATGTTTTCAGATAAAGTGTTCACTATTCTTGTATTCACTGCATGCGTATTCTAATCTGACACGAGTCAAGCATAACATGTAACTGAATAAAGAATGAAGCAACATATGTCAAGCTCATGTTGTCTGAAATAATGTTGTATATTCCACTCAATCAATGAACATGGTATATGGGTAAGTTAAGTGAAATCCTGGACAGCTATCCTTGCATTTAAATGCCAGATTTTGAGAAACATTATCAATAAAGTTTAAAACAAGATTGTGCTTTGATAAGTAATCCACCCAGAATGATACCACAGTATAAGGACAAATGATCGACTTCAACAATTGGCTAAGCTTCTGGTGTCATTCAAAGGGGATCCAGTATCTGTCTGCCTGGGACGACATGATCAACAAACCACGATGCTTTGTCAGAGATGGTCTGCACCTGTCGCCCCTGGGATTCAGGTTACTGGCTAAGGCTCTTTCCACCCCATAGTGCTTTTTTTAGGCAAGGCTCAAAGGACAAAAGCACCACCATAACAGGTGCAAGTATGCAAAATCTGAAGGTAATGCTACTCAATCCTAGAAGTCTATTCCTCGAAATGCACTCTCTCAAGGCACTCCTAAAAATGAAGAACATCAATATCTGTGCAGTGACTGAGACCTGGTTCAAGGCTCCAGAGAGCACCCCTGCAATACCAGGCTACAACTCTTACCACACTTTTCAGCCACCAAACCAGGACCGAGACACTAAAAGTGGAGGAGTGTCCATATTCACCAAGGATATTCACACCTCCAGGCTAGTTACCCAACACAATTCATCTGAAATCGTAAGGTTCAACTAACACTAGGTAAGACTGCAATCCAAATTGTAGCTTGCTACAGATCCCCCACCATGCCCCGAGATTCTCACTACACCTTTCTAAATGTACTGGAAAATATTAAGATACAACCAAACACCCTAATACTGGGTGATTTCAACTATCCTGCCATTAACTGGGAAAACTACACTTGTACTGACACCTTTTCCCAACGGTTCTTGGAATTCATAAATTCTAACACCCTGGACCAACTAATCCATAGTCCTACCAGGGGCTCCAATATCCTGGACCTGGTCATTACCAATATGGGAAATCAATGCTCCACACCAGTGGTCACCCCCTCGTTGGTTAGGTCTGACCATAAGCTAATCACCTTTGACATCCACATCCCACCCCCACCCCACAGTAAGGAAACATCTGTAAAAAACTTCTCCAAGGCCAACTTCATGCTACTCAAGTCAGAAGTGAAAAACTTCATAACACCCATGCAGACGGTAAATGAAAGTTCGACTGCCATATCCTACACTAAAGCACTGTACGAACACATCCACTCGAGCATGAATCGTGCCATCACAAATAGAACCAAGACACTCTCTTCCAAAAAAAGGAAGCCAATCTGGTGGTCCCCTGTCATAAAAAAACTATACAACAGAAGGAAAAAGAAAAGTTACAGAAAAGAGGAAAATCCCAGGATGCAAAAAACCCCTTACCAGCCTCAGTAAGAAGCTGAGATCCCTCATAAAATCCTCCAAAGTTAGTTACAAAAATAAAATTGCCAATGATTCCAAATACATCCGCAAGGCATTCTATAGCTATGTCAAGAATCTAAATGGCAATTCTCAGATCTGCTCTGAGCTACAACAGAATGGCATTAAATATACTGATCCCAAGGATATTGCCAATATCCTGGCAGATCAATTCAGTGCCATCTTCACCCCCTCTCACCCCCTAAAGGGCCCATCTCAATACCAAAGGGTTGCCAAATTCTGGTAATCATGGCCACAAGGATAAAAACTGCAGTCTCCAAAGCTAAGAATACAGCATCCATGGGACCAGATGACATCCCGGGCTGTGTACTACATGAACTACAAAATGAACTGGCACCTCACCTAAGTGTCATGTTTAATCATAGCCTCACGTCAGGCTTCATGCCCACTGAGTGGCGCACAGCTACAGTTATCCCACTCCACAAGGGGAATTCACCTTGGATCCTGGGAACTACCGTCCCATCAGTCTGATGAGCCTGATCTGCAAGGCCATGGAACGTATTATCATGGAACTTATAAACAAAGACATTGGCAACTTTCAAACATTGGACCCCACCCAGTTTGGGTTCTTGAATAGCCGATTGTGTCTCCTGAACCTGATTGACTTCTTCAAATCAATCTCCAGAGCCATGGACAAGGGTATGGCAGTCCACACAGCCTATCTGGACCTCGAAAAGAACTTTGACACCATACCCCACTCTGGAATCATAGATAAACTTACTAATCTGGGTATAAATTCCTATGTCACTCGATGGGTTGCCAACTGGCTTACTGACCGAACCCACACTGTAAAAGTAGCCAACTCCAAATCCAGATCCAGACAAGTGACAAGTGGAATACCTCAGGGTTCAGTTTTGGGATGGCTCTTGTTTGGCATCTACTTCTCTGAAGTACAGGCCAACACTAAGGGACTCTGGCTAAGAAAGTCTGCAGATGACTGCAAACTGGGAGCCATTATTGAATCCCCAAATGATGTGGATATTCTACAAAAGGGCCTTACAGAAATAGATGCTTGATGCCAGAGTCATGGGCTCAAGCTCAATGCCAAGAAGTGTATAGTTATCCCCTTTGGGAAAAATATGTACCCATGAATTACCACATTGGTGGCAGTACACTAAACATTGAAAGTGTGATAAGAGACTTAGGAAAACAGGTGGACAGTGGTCTCACCTTCGATAACCACATCACCACAACAGTCAGGAAATCCTTCTATGTGGCACACCTCATCACTAAGGGCTTTTCATCCAGAAAAAAGGAGGTCGTTGTCCCACTGTACTCATCCTTCATTAGATCCATCATAGAGTACAACGTCCCATTTGGTTTGTACCTCACAAGACATCTGCATTAACTGTAAAGGCCACAGAAACACCTCACTAAAAGAATCACATGCCTAAAGCAGATGCCCTATGCTGACAGACTAAAAAAACTCCAGCTATACTCTGTTGCATATCGTCTACTCACAGGCGATCTCTGCTTAACATACAAGGCCATGTCAAACCCAGAGCTGTTGGAAATGCTACACTTAAAGAAATCCCAATCCATCAGAGCCACATGCTCCAGGGACCTAAACCTTGTTATCACAATGAATAAAACATGCTGGAGGGATAGGTTCCTGACCCGGAGACTCCCCATACTCTGGAATAGACTGCCCATGCATGTCAGGCAGAGCACCTCCTTGGTGCTCTTCAAAAGGAACCTTGACGACTGGATGGGAGATAGGAAATTTGCCCCGGGGATCATGTCAGTCGCCCTGCTAGACAGGGGTTCAGGGAAGTAAATATTGTGGGAAGAAATAGCCAGGGAATTGTTATGGCTAGGCTTGTACAGGCCCTAGGGCCAATAGCCTAGTACCAACCTATGAACCTCTTACATATTAACTAATAAATAATGCAGTAGCGATTTTCAGAAATAAATGTAGTGCAATACCCAGATTGTGTCAAGCTGCAGTTCTGATAAAATTCCCTGAAATATGCTATAGATAGCACTCAGTAAATGAACGGGGTATACTATTTGGTTAACAGATGTCCTACACAGCCATACATGTATGTAATTGCCAGATTTCATGTGACATTAAGCATTATAATGTAAAAGGAGATGGTGCTTTGATAACTAATGTTTTCAAATAGAGTGCTCATTATTCATATGGTCACTGCATTTGGTTTCCATTCTGATAACACACCCAGCTATGTATGTGTGTAAATGTACAATTTCACACAAAATGTTGCAATGAAAGTCTTAAAGGAGATGGTGTTTTGAGAATTCATTATATTCACATAAAGTGCACATTATTTCTCTAATCCCATGGCAGACAACTGAGAAATGACCAGCTGTCTAACGTAATTAGTGTACATGAACATACATCTCAACTATCACAGTTTTTGCAGAATGTAATCACTATTCGCACATATATCTGATCCTTGATTAACATATACATGACATTACTTGAAATGCAATTTATTGGCAAATCCATTATCAAAACACCTTGCTACTAATGTATGAGGACACTATGTAAAAATGTTCTCTGTATTTGTGCCTTTGTACCACCATTTGGTAAGACATGGCCCATAATGTCCCATGCTGATAGGCTGAGGCTACAGTATGTACATACAACATTGTCTATACAATATTTGCAGTCACTGTACTCACAACTGAAATTTCAGATATGTACAAGTATGTAGTAGTAGTCTGTGTAGTAATATTACCTATGAAATTGCTAATGATTTTTCTCTCTCACCCCTCCCCTTCTCTATTTTATTAATTATATTTATTATTATAATTTGATATTAATATATTTGTAACTACCTTTTACGTTGACCTTATGTATAATTTCATATTGCTTTGCTGTTAATATACTTTCATTTACGTTATTTATTGTTGTGTTCCTCATTATATTCCTTTATATTTCTTTCGATTAATTATTATCTTCTATTAGTTTAATACTAGCATTTGTTTGGTTATGCTTATTTTTAGCTGATATTTATATTTAATTTACTACAGCACAACAAGGTAGGCCAGTTCCAGGCAATCCACCTACCTTGGCTCCTTTGGGCATGGCACTGGGACCCAACACATCTGGGCTGCAGCCTGGTGGTAGGCCCTCTGCTGCCCCTGCCCTATCTGGGCCATCAGGTAGTTCTGCCCCACAGGCATGGTTTGTTCCCCCCTCTAGGAATGGAAGTGGAGGGGTTGATTTTGCCAGATATGGTGCATGGGCTGCTGTGTTGAACTCTCAGTGCACGCTTATGCCACATGGAGAGCATGTTGTCCATCCTGGTGGGGCAGCCTCACCCTGCATGCCAGCATGAACCACTGCCTCCACAGGAGCAGTAAAGGTACTGTGCTGACAGTTCCAGGACTTGAGTCACACTGCTACCAAGTCTGACATCCATGGGACTGGAATTCCACAACACCCTCCCCAACCAAGGCGTTCACCTTCTTTTTGTGTCACACTCCAACCCTGTCTGCTGTCTTGTCTATTTGCAAAAGCTTCCTCACCTTCCAAACATACCTTCTTCACATGTACCTATGTCTCTTCCCCAACATTCCGCTCTCACCCTAAAAAAAGGACACCTGCCCCCCCCACAAAATATTGTTCCATATGTAGCTCTCCATTTTGCAAGTGTCCACTGGACACATTCATTTGGTCCAATTGGCTTGACAATGCACTTATGTTGTCCTCACTCCTTTCTCTGGGGTGATTCAGCTAAAAAATCTGTTAAAGTGCACAGTTGTTGTTGTACAAGAAGTGGATAGCTATGGTTCTTGCCAACACCCTTCCTGCACATACCTACCCGTCTTTCACTATGATTTTCCCTGCTTGCACCCCATTTTACCACTGTCCTATCTCCCCATTTTTCATTTCTTTAAAGATATTTTGCAAAACACTGCTCTAAGATCAGCTAAATGGCACTATATTGATATATGTGTGTGAAATAATAATCACATTCAGAATGTACACATGCACTATATTTTAAACCCAAGACCATCGTACCTGCAGGTTGGTGCATCAGCCCACCAAGCCACACAGCTATTAATTTACACAAGTGGTTTAAGCAAAACATACCAGTTGCTAAATTATCATTTTTAAGCATGTTTGAGCAAGGCTGTGCATCATGCCTCATACAAATTGGCTTAAAGAGTAATGGAAAAAATAAGAGTGTAACTTTGAGTCTGGTACAGGAATACATCACTAGAAAGCCAGACACATTTGCTACTGATATTACAGATAAGCACAGCTACACAACTAACATACACATACGGAGGCCGTGCTAGAAAAAGGATTGCCAGCACACACATTTCAGATTACTACCATAACATAACACATGGCTTGGCCTTTGTCCAAATGATTGATATAATGGTAAATTTACCCACTACGTTGTTCAAGCACACAATAGACATGTTACCTTTTACTCTATTAATGATACCTTTAGCTAACATACTTATTTATTTATTTATTTATTTATTACATTTGTTAATCAGGTAGTGTCCAACTGGGCCAGGAGATGGTTTTCAGTGGAGACTCAGGGAGAAAAGCTCCAAAACAGTACAAGACAAATACAAACCATAATAATTTATATACTGAAAACAAATTAAAATAACAGATGATACAAATATACACAGAAAATATAAAATATAAAATCTAAATATAAAATTCAGCTCTGAGACACATTGTAAAAAACAGTTACAGTTTTGAGCATAGTACATATGGATACATGCATGAATAGGGGAAGATATGTGTAGATCAGTTGGAAACTAAGTGGTACAGATTTGAGAAAATTCTGCATAGCTAAGAAAAATTAGAAATTCAGTTGAACAGGGGTAACTAGAAGCATCAGGAAATATAGTATGGTTAGGCAGAGGAAAATGTGGGTAAAAGTAGTGGAAGTAGGAAAGAATTAGCCTGGAGTATGGCAACAGCACAGCCAATGACTAACAAGGTGTTCCTTCAGGAGCAGTTTGAACTCATGGTGGTTGGGATTTTTGCTAAGGACTCAGGAAGAGTGTTCTTGTGAGAATAGAGGGAGTCACCATGAAAGTTTTGAGAGTGGGTAACCTTTAGCATAAGTTTATTAGAGGATCTGATGGATATGAGATTAGTACTAGGTTGGACCAAGTTGGAAATAGCAGGGCAGTTGCTAGGTTGTTGGACTATTTTATGGGCTAAGGTAGGCTGATGGAGTGATAAAAGGTTGGGATGCTCTAGCCAGTTTAGCTATGAAAGAGCTAAGTAGTGGTGAGATCTCTGTGCATGGTTAGTGGCATATTTGGCAATTTTATTGTAACATGATTCTCGGTTGTTGAGGTTTGTCTTTCACAGGTTTGTGAATATGAGAGAACCGTACAGGAGGGTGGATAGCAGGTGTGATTGCGCAGTAGCTAACCTGGCATTTAGTGTTAGGTATGGTTTGGCGCTGTATAGGGTGCCCAGTTTGATGTGGAGTTTTTTGATTGTCAGAGTGATGTGTTCATCAAATTTTAGGTTATCATCAAGAGTAACAGTTAAAGTTTAGTCTGGTTAGTGGGTACTATTTCGGTTCCATTTGGGGAGATGATTGTAAGAGGGGAATGGGACGGTATGGGTGTTTTTTTTTTCAGAAAATTGTTTTCTTGGGGTTTAGTTTGAGTTGGTGATCAGAGAGGTATTTTTCAATGTCCTGAAAAAATGTTTGCATTTTTAATTGAAGTTCATGGGGTGAGGTGGATGAGCAGATAAGTGTAGCATCTTTGGCACACTGTACTATGAAGGCTAGCTGGGTAGCAGAAACAAGGTTGTTTGTGAATATGATAAAGAGAAGAAGGCCAAGTTTTGAACCTTGGGGTACCCCACAGAGATGGGGAGTAGAGGGGAAAGAGTTTTCTCATTTTGCAGGTTGTTGATGATTGGAGAGATAGCTATGGAACAAAGTTAGGGATGATGAACTTAGGCCGTAGGAAGACAGTTTATTGAGTAGTAGCTGGTGGGATACGGTGTCAAAAGCTTTGGACATATCAAGAAGGATGGATGAAACAAGCTGGCCTTCATTCATGAGATGATGAATGGTGTTAGTGAAAGTTAGTAGGGCAGTGCTGGTACTATGTTTAGGTCTAAAGCCATGTTGAGAACTGGAAAGTAGATTATTACTAAGGAAATAATTAATGAGTTGGTTGTGGATGCATTTTTCTAAGATTTTTGCAAGGGGAGAAAGGATGGCTATGGGCCGAAAGTTAGTTCTTTGGAGGGTCCACCTTTGTGGAGAGGTATGATGTGAGATATTTTCCATAGAAGTGTTTTATTATACAGTGATTAATCAATATTGATATGGGGTAGGCAATTGGAGTGGCAATTTTTAGGAATTCATTTGGAAGTTTGTCTGCAGCCATACAGCAGGGTTTAAGTTTGGTTAAGAGAGTTTTTATGTAGTTAGTTTGTATGGGTTTGAAAGAGAAGGGGTTGGGATTTTCTGGGGCTGGGATGGGGACTGTAAGTGGCTGGGTTGATTGGTTGTACAGTAGGGAGGTGATGGTGTTTATGAAGTGGGAGTTGAATTGTGTTACAATAAGGTCTGAGTTGTTTCAGGTGACTGGGGATGGGGTTGGAGACAACCAGGGCTGAGTAGATAGTTGAGGCATTGCCAGAATTTTTGGGAATTGTTTTGGTATTTTTATGTTGACAGGATTGGAAAAATGTTTATTTGTCTTTTTTGATTTGTTTCTTTGCTAGATTTCTTAGTTGCTGATAGGTTAAGAGGTCAACTTTGTCTTTGGATGTATGGTAAGCTGACCAGACTCTATCTCTACACTTCAGTAGTAGTTTGGTGTCATAGGTTAGCCAAGGAAGGGGCTTAGCTTTGATGCGGACTTTCCTAATTGGAAGAGCAAGGTTATTAAGTATTATAAGGAAAGTGAAATATAGGTGTTTAAGTGGTGTCCAGTCACACTGATGGAGTAGCAGGTTAAAAGTAGTGAGGGAGAAGTTTTTCTTGCTAAAGGTGTATTTATAAGAGATGTTGCCTTGGGCATGCATGTGTTTCCTGTATAGAAAGGTTGGAGAACGGTCACTGAGGGAGTCTGGCAGGCAACTGGCTAAGTAACTTAGGTTAGGTTTGATAGTTAAGATCCAGTCTAATGTTGACTGCTTCTTGAAGTGTTTGTCTGTATGAGTTGGGCAGGTTATGGTTTGGGTGAAGTTGAAGAGATTTAGAAAGTTGGAGGGGTTATTGGATGAGCAGGTGTGCCAATCCAGGATAAAGTCACTACACACAATAGTTTCTTGATTGAATTTGCTAGATGCCCAGGAAAGTAGATTTTCTATGACGGGAAGGTTATTGCCAGGAGGGAGATAGGTGGCTATGATAATTATTGCTTTTTTAAGGTTGATTTCAAGGCGAGTAGTTAGTATTTCAGAGTTGGGTAGGTCAGGAGGGGCACAGTTTAGTTGTACAACTCTGAGGCTGTCTTTAAACATAACAGTGACACCACCACCTCTTTTGTTTAATCTGTCCAGCCTAATGATGTTATAGCCAGTTTTGACAATCTCACTGTCATTAATGTGGGGCTTTAACCAGGTTTCTGTTATAATACTTACCTTAAACACATGCCTCAATATCCTGTGGGATGGGTTTCCCCAATCAGGCTCTGGCTGTATACCAGAGTTGCCAGTCGTCACACCTTTACTCTTAACTGCTGTTATCCTCCACATTCTGCAACCTCTCTCACTATGCTTATTGCCTGCAACAACAGCATCAACTGCAGCCTGTCACACACACATAAATGTACAGCCTCCCTGTGCTGATGTAGCATTTCTACTCAGCATTTCCATCCCATCTTATGAGAAAGGGGATGGATTCTACATTGAGACCTTATATCTCCTTCAATAGTTGCATGGGATTGCCTGGTTACACTGCAAATCAGCTGTGTATGCTTCAGTTAGTATTACTCAACCACAGATTGGTTCAGAGTCAATCACCTGCTGATGAGAACCATCTTAAAAAGGAAAACTTCTAGACAGGGAAAGTATTGTGTGTGATAGTTACTTTCTATGGTGAACACATTGTCACAACATGTATTTATCTGTATCTTTCAAAGGAGGAGTATTGTACCCCATCAGGCATGTAACCATTTTTTTCAACATCATGCATGTGTTTAATATACTTAGGGAGATTGGGGATTACATCAGTAAGCCTTTCTTAGTACTGTACCTGTCACATGCCATTGATCTGCAGCTGTGTAACACCTACAGAAGATGTAGACTACAACAAGGGTTTAATGGTGTCTGTTAACTAGGGACACAGGTCTCCTGGATACTGCCTTTGTTGGCAGTTATAATACTACACAGCTATGTTTTGCCATTGAACTATAGACATATGTTATGAGGGGGCTTTCTTGCTATGGGCCACACTACAAGTGGACTCCTGTGTTGGGTATGTGATCATATGTGACTATCTGTCATGGCACAACCAGGTCTAGGTCACTATTGCCACTATCCTAGTTGCCTCTACACCCTTTGCATGACTGCCACACTGTTGCATATGAGATGTGTAATCAAGTGGGGAGCACCTATAGCCTTCCTTAATTGCTGTATCTTGACATACACCCAAGTATGTGATCCGAATGTGTTCTCATTATTTTGTATTTCAGATGATAACATGCATGCCAGACATTGCCCATCTTCCACTGAGGTGGAAAACAAGCTCATAGTTGCGTCATTATGGCAACACTACCAAGTCCTGCTGTCCAGAAGGAGGGCAAATAGGCAGGAGTGATAAGTCTTATGGTATGAACTGGTCCATAGTGCTGTGGGGCATCAAAATTGCACATATGAGCAGGTGTGACACCGTGCCACAGACATAATCCACTCAGCACACAGAAGGACAGCGGACATGGCCAGGGATCATCAGGTCACTGGTTGTAAGCCTGCAATGGAACAACCTCTTACAGCCACTGAGGAATTCCTGGTGAACCTTGGAACACATGAAAGCTCCCAAGCTTCCATCACACCATATGTCGTGGATGTGGGTGCCACCACTTCCACCCAAGATGTGCATCCAGGTATGTTTAGTTGAATATGCATCGGAATACTGTAGCATTTAGCATGTCAGGCTGTACATAGTTTTATGTGGGTATACGGTGCTGCATGGGGTGGGGGGAAGTAGGTTACCTGCAGTTTTAAGCTCATGCAGAAATTGTGGCCAATATACCTGTTATCATAATAGCTACTGTAACTGGGGGATATTTGGACATATTACCAGTGTTATACTGTAACATGTGGTGCTGTTTACATTATCTCTCCCTCAATTGTTTTTCAGGACCATCAGGAATAGGAAAAGGCCATGCCCCTGCCACTGGTAAGCACAAAACATTTTTGTCACATATGTAGATTTACTTCAAGGTGTTAGCTAAAGTGTCATCTCTGACTGAAAAATGTGGAGATATTTTCTGACTGTCCACACTGTGGTCATACCTAGGCCTTGTAGGTGTGACCACAGTGATTCATTTCACAGTACTGACAGGACTTTTCAGATGACTATACCTGTAAACTGTGTAAAGTTCTGCAGAATGTCAACAGTGTACATAATTTATGTATTACTCATGAGAGTCTGGTTTAAAGAGCTGTTATTCTGAAATATTTACAAATTTGGGTTAGAAGTTATTGACCTCAGGTCCTACTATCTCAGATTGTGGGTTGTACAAGTCTTAACATATATTGAAACACTGCAGAGAACAGTAGTGCAGGTATTAATGTGATGCTTTCTCCTTTATATCACAGGTGACTGGGAGGTTGGTCGTTGTCCCCTTCACAACCTGTAGTCAGTGTCTCTTCATACTCTAATGATGATGCTGGCCAAAGTGAAGCACAGCTGGGAGTTGCAGGGGCTGAATTTGTCACAGAGGTTTATATCCCTTGCCCGCCCTCATTATCACGGTACACAGTCAGCATGCCTATGCATACCCAGTCCCCTGAGGCCACAGATATTGGACAGTCGTAGGGTAAGTACATTGAAAGGGGAAGTGTGGCTATTGTGGCTGCAGTGATTGCCGACACTGGCCATAGCCAAACACTTGGCAAGGTTCCACACAGGCAGATTGATAGGGGTGCCTGTAGGAGGCCTGCTGTCCCTAACCACCTGTTGCAAGGTGTCTCATCACATGTCACTTGGCGTATATTTAAGGCATTCATGGAGACACAGCCACGTTCTGAAAGGAAATCCAAACGAATGCTCATGGTTATGGATGCAGCACAGTTTGACGTCTGTGACTGCCTCCACCACCTTGCTGATGCCCTGGACGTTGACTGATACAGTGGAAAGAAATTGGTCTGAGAGAAGTGGCACACTATCTGCCTTGGAATGCACATTGTCTGTGATGGAATGTCTGGTTGGAATTGAGCGCTGGACACGTGGATGTAGGTTAGCAACTACTTCTGCACGATCATGCTACCATCGTGGCAGTACATCCAGTGCTCCAGATGGGAGAGTGCTGTCCACACCAAGACATGGCAGGCCATGGGCTCATGGTCCTGGGTGGTCTTGTGGAGGACACAGTCCCAGTAGACAGCAGTCACCCTCAGGCACTAGACCAGCATCTGACTTTGGTGCCAGTGTAACTCCTGGCAGAGGCAGTTCTCATGTTCGAGGGTGGAGATGATGAACTGTCAACTCTACCATGTGTGGCTCAAATCTGTCCAACATGCATTCACTTAGGGCTACCACTGAGCTTGGCTGTGTTCATGCAGAGACTTACATGCCACTGTCACACTTAGGTCAGCTACAGGCTCACACTCCACATTTGCATGGTCCATCTTGCCTGATCCCCTTTCTGCCTCACACACTCCCTTACCAACCTACCAGGTCAGTCTAGGCCTCCTGCACCCTGATACAACACTCTGTGCAAGTGATGATACTTCTGCCACATCCCTGTCATCATTGCCATTGATGCAGGAAATGAAGCTATGTGTCTGATGCACAGGGGAACTATCTACATTAATGTGTATTTGTTGCATCCATTGTTCCTTTGACATACTACTTGTACTGGTCAGTCACGTAGCTTGAACGCTGCCATTTGTAATGTGTAAACCGCATTCGTTGTGTACATTATGTTGGATGTTGTTGTAATGGCTGTGTAGTCACACGATGAAAGGTGTCTCATGGCACTGTTTATGTTTCACATTCAGGATTGTGTAGGACACAACTATGGGTTCACATCTACAATAAACCCATCAACGTCAGATCACATGACGCAATGACAGCAGAGAAGAAAACAGTATGATTGCATGGCTCCATGGGTTCATATGTGTATAATAGGCTAACAGAAACAAGGACATCTTTCATCCTAGCCATGCATCTCTAAACTCTGACAAGGTCTGATACCCCTGATAAGTGTAAGCAGGTTTTGGGAGCTGACACATGGACAAGCCGGGGAGTGCGAAGTGAACCATCCACAGTTTCCCTGTGTCCATTAGAGACATTTGTCCTAAAGCATTATAATTGTGTTCCCCATCCTGTCATGTAACTTGCACATGATTTGCGTTTGGGTGGAATTGTGCTTCACATGCATTGGGAGCCTGTTACATATTGGGTGTAGTGTCTGAGCTACATATCCATCTGTCCAGCATGTCCTGTTTATACCACAGTCAAGGTGTAGGTGTGTAGGACAGGTAATTCACATGCTACTCCTTTCTTGGATATGCAGGAGGTACACAGTGAGGTCTGACACCTCTCTGCATGGCAGGCATACACGTCTCCTCCAGAGCATGTCAGAGACAGAATACACAGTTCCGGACTTGACATGGTCTGCATAGGACATGTTATGTATACTCTGTATCAGTTTACTGTGGATCCTCTGTGGTTGTGACATCTGTCAGACATACCTGGTTATTTATATACCAAAGGTGACATTACACTCAGTGGTAGGTGTGATGAATGCCGAATAAAGTGGAACAATGACTGCCTTGGATTTACATGCCATACCTTTGTTTATAGGTTGCATAACATAGAATGCATACCTGAATATTATCAACCCATGACAGTCAGACACTAGATCATTATGTATGTGTCCAAAAGTCTCTGGGTCGACTGCTGCAGGTGTGTGATCAATATGTTAGTTACCAGGGGTGGATGACTTTCCAAGGGATAGTATTGTGCATTCCTTGGCATTTACTGTTAGTGCATGGGTCTTACACCAACTGAATGTCTGTGTCAGCCCATCCTGGATAACTGTTGCGTCAGTGTGAGATTCAATGACAGCTCCTAATTTGCAATCTTCTGCATATTTAGTCAGTCAGAGGTCAATGATAGTGGTTGTGACTGCAGAGAAGTAAATGCCTAGAAGGTGCACAGCTTATCCCACCCAAACCCATGTCACACATACCTACATGTGTGGAGGTCTTTACCATACACATAAGTAAATACCAGACACCTCAGAAACCAAAGTGCAAGCTCACTACTTATAATCATGCCTCTGCAGAATACAGTATACATAATAGCTCATGCACCACTGTCTCACCAGTGAAACACCTAAGGCAAAACACAAAATCAAACATATTACTCATAGCTGATTACATCATGAGACACATTGATGTGCCTCTCACCAGGCTACATAAGGGAAAGTTCACAGCCAGCTTTCAATGAGTTGCCAGGATACACCGTATTACACATGCACTCAAGTCTGTCAACATCAGGTACTGTTATGACTATGCCATAGTTCCTGTTGGTGTGAACAACCTGAGACATACCTCTCTGGACTGTATGCAGAGACATGAGTGGGCTGACAGACTATGTGTCTCAGGTAGGTATGCCCTTGGCCTTGAGCTGCATTTTACTGTTACCTAGAATGATGATTCCATACAAATGAAAGATGATTGATATCAGTAATTACCTTAGTGTGTTGTATCAGTGTAAGGGGATCCATTATCTGTCAGCCTGGGATTACCTGCTCAACAGATCTCAATACTTTGCCAGAGATGGTCTTCATCTGTCACCCCTGGGATTTTGGCAACTAGCCAAAGTTGTTGCCGCCCCCATAGAGTGCCTTTTAGGTGGTGTCACAAGGAAAAACTTTCCAGTGAGAAAACCCCATCTACAAACATCATCATGGTTATGCTGCTAAACGCTAGGAATGTCACCACTAAATGCCACTCAGTGGAAGCTGTCCCCACCTTGGAAGATGCAGACATTTGTAAGTCACAGCACTTGGGTCAAGGCTGTGGAGAGCACCGCAGCCATACCAGGCTACACCTCCTTTCACATGTTCAGACCTCAAACTTGAAGTCTGCAAAGTAATGGAGGTGGTGTACCATGTGCATTAAGGACAGATACACATCCAGATTGGTTAGACAGTATGATTCACTGGACAAACTGTAGGTGTTATCGACTGATTGTATTGCACCTAATCAAGGCATTGCCAGCTACAGGAGCAACTCCATGAATCAAGACCCCCCTTAAGCTTAAATGGATCTGCTTGAGTCTATCAAGATACATCAAACATCAAGTCTTCAGCATCTGGTTGAGTTTAACTACCCACCAACTGGGTAGATTACTCATGCTCAAACTCACTTGCCCAGAGGTTAGTCGACTTCATTAACTACAATGCCCTGGACCAATGGGTTGATATCCACACAAGGGGAGACAACATACTGGATCAGGTGCTTACCAATATGGGTGACCACTGTACATCCTCCACTGTGAGGTCCTCCCTGGTGACCTGAACACAAATTGGTCTCATTCAAAGTAAGTATCACACCTGACCCCCCACCCCTTGCAGCAACTAAAGTAATAAAGTTCAATGAAGCAGATTATAACCTACTTTGGGATGGTATAAATAGCTTTCCTGCACCCCCCTCCTCAGATAGAATAAGCAACTATGCCGAGCTCTACACCAATGCTTTATACAAGCACCTGTACAACTGCATTGACTTGCCTGTACCTGACAGGGGCAAAACAAGCTTCTCATGGCACAGCAAACCTGCCTGGTGGACATCTGCCATTAGCAGGCTTTACAATAAGAGGTGGACATTGGTGTCTCACATTAAGAAGGAGGGAGCCCCTTAAAATGGTGGCACTCCATCCTCAGCTTAAACAAGCAAATAAGTGTTGTTGTGAAGTCCTGCAAAACAAAGTATGGGGTAATATTAGCCTCCTCCACAAAGGACGATGACAAAACAATGGTGTAGTTACATGTGTAACCTAAGAGGAAAGGCCCACATTGTTTCCAAACTCGTACATAATGATACAACATATAACGAGCCTGTAAACATAGCTAATCTGTTGGACAACAGGTTCTGTGACAACTGCACTCCCCTGTCCCCACCACACGTACACCATGACATCCTTGCAACCTGTCCCACACCTTGCATCTCTAAAAAGCAGGTATTAAATGGCCTGTCTAAGGTGACAAACACAGCATCTATTGCACCTGCTAACATCCCAGGCTGCGTCCTACATGGTATCCAACATGGTTACCAACACCATTGGAAACTCTTTGCAATCATAGTGTAATCACTGGCTGCATCCCAGTTGACTGGAAATTAGCCACTGTTATCCCCTTGCATAGAGGTGGTGAGTCCACTGGCCATGGAAAATATATACCTATTAGCCTGACTAGCCATATCTGTACGGCCATGGGGCAACTCATCATGGACCATACCAACAAAGGTATAGGCAATCTAAAAACACTTAACCCTACACTGCTTGGATCTGTGATAGGGAGATCATGCTTGTTAAAACTGGTGGACATCTATGAGGCTGTCACCAATGACCCAGATGAGGGGACATATGTGCATACAACCACCTGGACTTAGACAAGTCATTTGACACTATCCCCCACTCAGGAATCATTGACAAATCCATCCAGCTAGCCCTACAAACCAATTTGCTCTTTCTGTCCTAACTTACAGTTTTGGAGTGATTGACTGGCCCCAAAACGTGTTGGATAGATTAGATAAAAACAAAAAGGATGCTTCATGCTCACCAAATGATTTATAAAAATCAGTGTATACCAAGATTTTATATTCCCCATTCTGAAGGAGGGATGGGCCTCCTTGAAATTGATTACATGTATAGATCAGCAGTCATGGAAGTCCACACATATCTGCTGACCTCAAAAGACCCAAATGTAGTGAACGTTTTGAAACATGAAGAGAATAAATCTAAGATGACTTCTCTGCTTAGTCTAGCAGAAGCATATTGGCATCAAGCAAGAAAGAAAATCAAACCAGAAGTCGATAAAAAATCAGGCAGCAACTGAATGTGTCAAAAAACAAAAGAAAGAATATAAGATGAAGGACCAGATGAGAGGGCAGGAAATGTGGAAAATGCATAAATATAGTTTCAAGTATAGAAAACTTCCGGAAGAACCTCATGTTGATTAGGAATGAATGCAGGAATGGTTATGGAGAGACAAATTCAAGCCAAGACATGAAAGGTTAACACTGGTGGCCCAAAATAGTGGGCTATGTACACACTGACTTACAAAGTCCATTGCACATTTGGGAGAAACAGACAAATGTAGGTTTTGTAAAACTGAATTGGAAACAGTCACACACCTCGTTGCTGGTTGTGACATACTAATGGAAGAAGGACTGTATACTGAAAGGCATAATAATGTGGCAAGACTGTTGCACTGGGGATTGTGCAAACATTATGGTACTGAAGTGGCTGAAAAACACTGGAAATATGATCCACAAAGCATCATAGAAAATTATGAATTTTATATCATATGGGATTATCCATTACCAACAGTTCCAAAGATAGATGCTAGAAAACGGGATATAGTGGTCCATGAAAAGGAGACAAAAGTAGCAGTGATCATTGAAATCCGCACACTCATTGACTACAGTGTGTTGCATACAGAGAGACACAAAGTCATAAAATATCAGGATCTGCATGCAGAAGTGAGAGCAATATGGAAGAAAGATACCCAGACAGTTCCAACAATAGTAGGAGCAATGGGTCTTATAAAAAAGAATCTACAATCATATTTAGATATGTTACCAATCCATATAACCCTGTTTGAATTGCAGAAGAAGCCATTACTGAGCACATTGCAGGTGCTGCAAAGAGTACTTTTGGCTGACATCAAAGATTGAAGCAATACTAATTTCATGAACTTTAATCATACTTTGACTTAGAAATGGGGTTCATTCCCATCATGGTATTGGAAACCCAAAAGGTTTGGAGAAATTAAAAAGTGACTAGCCATCAACAGTAATATTATTAGAAAGGTCACCAACTGGCTTATTGATAGCACTCATATAGTCAGAATAGGGGTATCCACCTCTAATAGCAGAGCTGTAACCTGTGGTGTTCCACAGGGTTCAGTCCTGGGTCCTCTAAGGTTTGGAATCCATTTATCCAATGTAAAAGCACAAAGTGAGTGTCTGTGACTGGCAAGGTTTGCTGATGCCTGCAAATTGGGAGTGGATATAGACTCTCCAAAATTACATCAACATCCTACAAGAGGGTCATACATGACCAAATGATTATTGACACAATCATGGCTTTAATGTCCATGCAAATATATTTAGTATCATTTCTTGCAGTACCAGCAATGTCCCTGCTATGTAGCACATCAATAGCAACACCTCAAGTACATACTCAAGGGTGAGAGACCTGGGCACACAGGTTTATACCTACCTTACCTTAGATCACCATGTCTCCGCAGTGGTAAGAAGGGCATCATATCTTGCTCATGCCATAACTGAGAGCACTGTCACCTGAATATGAAGTACTTATAACCTCCATGTACTCATCCATTATTAGGCCAATATGTGAGTGCAATGGCCACTTTATTAATGTTTCCAAGCCCCAGTGGCGATTGCAGAGACCACAAAAGTTCCTTTCAAGGGAAATTCAAGTCTTCAGCATCTGTCCTGTGGGGATCATCTGAAATCACTGTAACTTTAGTTTGTGCCATACGGACTACTCAGAGGTAATCTCTGCAATGCATACAAGACAATCTGTGACCCTGCTTTATTGGTAATGCTGCATATTCATAAATCAAATGGCACATGGATTACTCACTGTAAGGACCTAAACCTCGTATGGGATAGCAATAAAATATGCTGAAGGGAGAGATATGTCTACTGGGGTTTAACAAACCTTTGCAACAGACAACAGACTCCCACTTAATGTCAAACAGCACACTTCAC